>NW_016173240.1:0-12168 GCF_001687245.7 Rhagoletis zephyria
ATAAACTCTAAAACTTACTTGTGAAACGCGTATGTGTAACTCGAAGTGATTTCTAGTAGCTTGTGGAACAAACCTATTATCTAAATCAAAAAAGAAAACTGTCAAAAAAATTACTTTTATTTATAAAAGAAAATCTAAAAATATAATTAAAAAAGAAAAACACATTACATACATTTTTTTTTATTTTAGATTTAACCCTATAGTACTAACCACATATGTTAGTTGTTGTTGTTGTTGTTGTTGTTGTAATAACATACAAATTCCCCACAGAGGTTTTGGAGAGTGTTGCTGGATATACATCTGGGTCGTTCGACGAAGTCTAGTTAAAACCTTTTTTTTTAAATAAAAGAAAACTAGCGGCTCTATTCTGTATCAGTGACAAATTTTTGTTTTCTCGGAATATATATACAAATTTTAATTTGTCAGTAAAGAATTGTTTATCACCGATACAGAAATGGACTATAAATGCCATATATATTATTACACTTATAAATTTCATTTCGAACTTATTGATAAAATAACTTTAAGGTCCATAAAACTCAAAAATTATTTTTACTCAATTAGAATAAAAACTTTGCTTACATTGTGAAAAATTTTATGTCCAAAAACATACTTATATCCGGCACTGTACACATTTATATATATATACATATGTGAAAAGTTAAAAAAAAATCTTTCAATCGTGGTTTAAAATTTGCAAGTCATGTATTTTTGGATTTTATAGAAAAATCTAATCGTAATTTTTTCCAGTAAGTTTAAGTTATGCTTACAACTTAAAAAAAAATATCTAGAGAAACCCCGTGGGCGCCGGGGTCCGCCCCTCGAAAAGAGCATATAAGCTAAATACGGCACTGGTTCCACGGATACACTGCGCGAACATGCAACTTTCTGGGGAGTCAAATCCGGTTTTTTAATATTTCCAACTCTACAAAATACCACGTTTCAGCTTATAAATATCTTAATGCTTCCAAGCCATTGCGTCTTCATAATTTTAGTTTATATTGAAGGTGCCACAGCACTCTTTCAACTAGCTCACACTTCCCTCTGTCAGTGCGAAGATAAATAGCTTAGATAAATCTCCACAAACAATTTCAGTACCCTACCATAAAGGTCTGACATAAATGAGCCAGAGCCTATCCGCCTGGCGGTACATGGACAGATCTTGTAAACTTGTGATCGCCTGGAAAGGAATTGGTACATCCGTTACTAATGATGCATTTAACAGAACTCGCTCCTTGGTCAGCTCGTCAGCTCTCTCTCGTTACCCTCCACACCTTTGTGTTGTGCAAACTAATATAGCTGGACGTTTTTATCCGCTGCTAGCCTACTTATAACTTCCTTACAATTCGCGGCGTTCATTGAATTTGTTTTATGTGAAAGGAAAGCCTTAATGACTATATATGTCAATATACGGATAAAAACTAAAAACAAAATTCACATAGAGTTTGGTGAGCGAAATATCATCTAAGGAATGCCTTTCTTGAATATTTTTCTTTCTACATTGCAAAAACCCGTATTTAGATCAATGAATTTTAATGCTCTTTAAAGCTTATATTCGAACCAATAGCAAGTCAAAAGCTGAACAATTTTTCTTTGGGTATTCTTGTGCTACCTGCTTCACTCCCAAAATATTTTTCGAAATCATTATTGGGATTTAAATTACATGCTTTTTGACACGACTCTGTGTGGTGACTAGGGATGTTAATTTTTTCGCTCTTTACGATCCCGGGATTTAGACATTCGTAACTTTTCAACAACTTAAATCGAAAAGGTTGTCTCTATATTGTTTGAGAAGCTCTCCTATTCCATAATTAAAGGTTAGCTCACAAGCGACATTAGAGTTTTGACGCTCCCTTAACTCCCTTATAAAAGCTTTGCATACACACTCGAACCCACACACAGTGCCTTACTAAGGGAGTCGATTCTGTCTAGAGGGAGCGCGATAACTGTTTTCTGAGCAAATCTTTTGTTAATGAATCATCTTTGAAACCTACTTTTTTATTTAAGGTTGCGTTTTTGTTTTTTCTCTCTGAGTCCAGGATTTATTTTAGTGAACTTTGTAATTTCAAAGATATGATTAATTTCATTAAAAAAAAAACAAATGTAATGTATTTGTCATAAAAATATGGGCACCAAATGCAAGAGAAAATGTTTTTAGAATTAATATTTTTTGGATTCACAAGGACGAGTAGGTAATTTTTTAAGCTGATTAAGTTAGAAGCACGGAACTCAAGGATGTTATCGAGTTTATATAAGTTCATAGCGTATAATTTTTTCAAAAACAAATATTGCGAAATTTCAATGATAAAATTTTAAAAGGACATTTTCAATACTTACCAGCTCCTATGTACCAAAAATTTCAATCTATAGAATTTCCTCTTTAATTTGATGCCCATACTTTTTCTCTAAGCACTTTTCACTGAATTTTTTAAATCATTTTTGGATTACTGACGTCAGAATGAAAAACTAAAAACGCAATTTTACTATATTTGGACTATGTTTTCGCGAATATATTGATATTTGTGTTTAAAATTTACTATCGCGCGTTGTTATATATATAATGAGCTAGACATTTGTAAAGAAATATTAATTATCAAATAAAAAAAGAAATATAATACTGAAGAAGCACTGCCAATCTGTTAGCTTAATGTTCGAAACGCTATTTGTTTTTGTATCTAAGTATATCTGTTTACTTTTTTCTTTTGATATAAATGACTTAAATGTTACACATTATATTCGTTTCGCATGATATTGTCATCCATTTTTGTATTTATACTCATATTCAATTTGTTATCAGCATTCGTATTCGTACTCGTATTCGTATTGTTATTTATATTCATACGAGTTTTCGCATTAAAAATATGGTAGTAGTGTCGCTTTTTACATCTACTCAAATTAGTGGCGCCACATTCGCACATACATATTGCTGGTACCAGACGCTTGCCATGCATTTCAATGCTAATATTTACAACTAAGCTGTTTCACATCCAAAAGTAATTTACATAAATAGTATCCACTACTAATAACTTAGTTTACAACAAAACATTTCCACCGTGTTTAAAAATTCCAACGTTGGCATCTTATTTTGAAAGAAACCATCATTTTTTATTATAGCCAACAAACAAATTTCAATAGCTGGGTGTTTCGCTTTTGACGTATGCAAAAACGCGTTCGTTTCTTAAGTCTTTTGTTTAGATATTGTTTTGCATGCACTGCCAAACGGCCTTTACTGCTGTCGCGACATATACATAGGCCAGATATTCAACTGGATTTTCTTGACAATTTACTACAAAACAAATAACAAGATGACACTAACGAAAACATAAGCAAAACAAAGATATCTGAGTAAACTTGTTTGCGAATTTTGCAACGGCATGCGCCAAGCATAGCAACCATAATATATCTAATAAATAAATCAACAAAAACCAAAAATTTTGTTACATTTCCAACAGCTTACTGTGAAAAAGCTGCAAACATATATATATATATATCGATGGTCCTCTGTAATAACGACACAATACAAACTTTAAATAATAGAATCTCATACTACTGTTAACTGGCCAATGTCTCTATTCCTTGTCTAATCCTTACTAAAGTAAGTAGTAAAGATTACTACAGTAAGTGGTAAGAATAATATAAAATTTATAAATACCAAACTAAATTATTTTCTTTCCTATTCTACGTAAAACTTTTTACTTATTTCCACTTCTCAGGCACTATTTATTGTTCCGCAACTATTTCACGATCTGGCATCACTAAAATTTTTATTAAAAGGGAACTTCTGCTTATGTATATAAATTTTGTTTCGTCGTTTATTTTATAAAAAAAAAACATATATTCGGGAAAATAACTACTGCTGTGTATTCAATGAGCTTAAGATTAGTGACATTTATGTATTTGTTGCACTTAAATTTGTTTAAATTTCTTTGATTTTATTCTTTTATTTGATGAATTTTTCAAATTTAACAACAAAACTATGAGTCGCTTCGATGTTCTGTCTTAAGTTTCGTGATGTGAACGACCTTCTCTAGCCTACCTGAAAAGTCGTTTTTTTTCTAAGTGTGGTGCACTCTCACCAAATTTTCCCTAAAACTTAATGTGCTATGTAACTGAATACTCAAAAATTTTCTCGAAAGTTAGATTAAAAATTTCAAAATTTTAGGAGGAATTTTTTTATCTATACATATAATAAAATTGTAAATGGCCGATGTCTGTACAATATAGATTTTAAAGAAAAATAAGTATGGCGGATCTTTATTAAAGCAACAGAAGCAAAATCAAAAATTTTTAGACTTTTTTTCTGTCTGTATGTTTGTACGGGCATCACTCGAAAACTAATACATTGAATTAAATGAAGCTTTCACCAATGCATTGCCAGAAGTCCAACTTAAAATATAGAAAGAAAAAAATTGGATGGTTGCCACCTGTTCGAAAATTGCAGTTTAATTATATTGATAAGATTAAAAAAAAAATTGTGCAATGTGTCTGTCGAAAGAAAGGGGGAACATGTTTTTTCTGAAGGCTGCCACCTGTTTAAATATTTGATTTTAATTTAGTCGATAATATCAATTGAATATTGCAATGTGGACACAACTGAAGACGTTTAAGAAAATTTACTTTCGACAATATTTTGCCACCTGTGCAGAGCTGGGCACTTTATGATTGCCTTAAGTTTTGATAACATAGGATTACGATTACTGTAATTGTAATCCTGACAATTTTCAGCATTACGATTATTTATTTTAATTAAAATTATAACATGCTTTATTGCGAATACTTTAATTGTAATCCTAAATATTTAACGATTTCGGCTACTGTAATCGTAGTCGGGCTTTTATATAATTACGATTACAGTAATCCTAAAACTTAAAAGATTACAATTACCGTAATTGTAATCATAAAAATAAGAATTCTGATAACAGCAGTCGTAGTTGTTAAATTTTTAGGATTACAATTAAAGTAATCGCAATCATGCAAATCAAGAAATTAGTTTTGCTTAGAGCAAATATGGGGTTTTATACACCAAAATGGTTTCATGTTATAAATTCGCTTATTTGTTTCGAATAATAGAATAGAATTTGTAATATTCTACACAGCCGCAGTACTTCCACAAAAGGTTGATTGTAATTAACTTCAACTTTAAATCAAATATACTTTTCGGTAAATTTTCCGCTCATTTACTTATAACTTAACCTCTTCACAATATCAATAAATCGCTGATAAACATCATCTTGTTTACAATAATTTTAATAATAAAATTTTTAGAATTATAATTAAAGTGTTCGTAATTCATGATTACAATTACTGTAATTATAGTCTTAAAATATTTAAGATTACATTACAGTATTCGTAATGATGTGTTAAGATTAAAGTAATCTTAGTCCTTAAATTAAAAAAAAAAAACAATTATTATAATCGCAAAGATTATGATTTCAATTAAAATAAGTCCAGCTTTTTTATAACATTTTGTCAGTATAACTTAGGCTAAAGTTGTCGTGATCGCCATGAAGGTAGTATAATAATAAATAAAAATTAACGGTCTTGATAAATATATTGAAAACCACATAGATTAAAATGTCGCTAGTGATTACTATGCTGGCAATAAGATCGATAAATGTACTGACAACAACGTTGGCAAATGTAAATAACTTAAAATATGTGTTGCTTAAATATAGATAATATTAACGATAACACATAACTGTAGTTTTTAGCAAGTTTCGCTTAAGTATATACTAGATATCTTCAATCAGGAAAAGCCACAAAATACAAAGAAAAAAAAAATGTCTAAATAAATATATCCATTTGTTAAGTTAAAAATCAAAATGATTTGCAATTTTTTTTGGAATCACAACAAATATTTTGAAAAAATTGTTTTCGCATTATCCGCTGAAATCAGACAAATTTTGCCCAACTTAATTGTTGATTTTATCAGTCTTTTGATTTCGTCTGAAAAATCACATAATCTCCAAAGCCAAATAGGCTTTACATAAATGCCAGGTAAATGCATATAACTGTTACAGCAGCAACCAGAAAACCGGTAATAGCAATCGCTGCTGCATGAAAATCGATAGTGAGAAAATAATATGTAGTTATTACAAAAGGTAAAGGGAAAAGTAGAAAAATCAGTCAAAAGCTTACAAAAAAACACAACAAATATGTATTTTACTAAGACCAAGACACATAAGCTGTGCATACATTTATTACACTCCTAATGTTAACCAGCTAATAAAAAACTCGATCCCAAAATCCATACAGAGTACTCACAATCGATTATCTTTCAGCCTGCCTCTACGTCTTCGTGGCACTCTATTTGCATTTGCATTGTATATGTGTATCTACATTTGTGCTTCCCATACAAAAATACAATTTGAAATGGTTAAGTGGCGGCAAACATTATACTTTTATTGTTTGTTTACACATGCACATGCAGTACATTGGTGATTTTATATGTGAATAGATATATATGTATCTAAGTTTGCATCTATGATATGAAACAAAACTCAACTGCCTTGACTGCCAGCATTTTTTTTTTGCCAATTGCTATAAAATATTTTCATACTTGCCTCTGCCACTATTGTCGCTAGGTATTGCTTTGCGTTTAAATGGTAATCCAATACTCTTCCTGAATTCCAAAGCCTTGAATCACATTATGGTTCATTACAGTTCACTTTATACATATGTACATATACATATGCATAAACCAAGATGCATACCTTCCATATGCTGTTCAGCTGTAATTTGCAACTACAACCAAAACTGCAACTGCATGGCTACAAGTCCAGCAAAACAATAACAACAACAAAATAATAATGTAAGAATAAAAAACGACGGACTTTTTCGATACCATTTACGTACCATAGTCAGCATCAGTGTGTAGGTCACTTTTGATTTCACTTTATTTCGTGTTCATTAATTGGCGCAACGTTGGACAGCTTTACGGATTGCAAGGCAGGGAGTGAACCAGCCCAGCACACATTCATACATACATATTTACATTGTTGTTAGTCAGCTAGTCAGGGCAGTCGGTCAAGCAAGTCAACGGCAGCATGTAAAGGTTACTTGTGGCAGTAGCCTTTTATTTTTTTTTTCTTTTCATTTTATAATTTTGCTTTGTATTTATGCGGGTCGCATATGTTGCATCCATAGCAAGAAACGTATGGTGAGTCGTGTGTACATTAGGGTGGTCCAGAAATGCCCTTGTAGATGTAAAATCGGAATATTTATGCTCTCACCCCCTGGGACTATTCTAAACAGGAAAAATCATACCCCTGTTTCTTTTTTTTTTGAAATAAAAAAGTATTTGGAGCTCGCTCAAAGCGCTGAAAGTTTTCTTTTTATTTTATATGATGAAAAAAGTTTTCGAAGAAATGGTGTAGAAATCTTGAAAATCTATATTTTCCGATCGGAAATCTTTGTCTTTTCAGGAGACTGCCAATAATAATATCCAATTGTTTACTATACATACAATTTTTTATCACTAGCAATTTTTTATAGGTTCCCTCATTGCATTTTTTTTTTTAAGGTTTTACGGGTCCTTTAAAAATAACTAATAATAGAAAATAGTTAAATAAATAATTGTTATTAGAGGAGAAACAACATTTTCAAGGCGAAAACTATTAATTTTCAAGAATTCTGTACAATTTCTACGAAAACTGTTTTTCCCCATATAAAATACATGGAAAAATTTGAGCGCTTTTATCGACCTATAAAAACTTTTTGATTTGAAAATAAAAAACGGGGTGTATTTTTTTCGGTATAGAGCATTCCTAGTGGTGAGAGTATTAAAATTCCGACCTTACTTTTTGTTATCACCCTAATGTACACACGTTTATTCTTATATGCATATGCATGTATTTTAAATTCAGCTTGGTTGTGTTAAATGAAATGTAGATTTATTAATGAGTTCGATCTCAACTGTACTAGTTTGTACCTAATAGATACATATGTATGTACATAAGTACATACATAAGTGCTCAACAGTCAAGCTTGTTGAATAGTTGCTGACCATCAATACAATACAATGGCATTACTGGTAAGGTAATCAGTCTTGTTTATAGCATATAAATATAATTTTTCCTTATCTTCTGGTTTGCTCATTTCTTATTTTGCATAAGTACTTCAACACGTCTGCTCATAGCTCCTCTCTTACATTATTTTTTGAGTTCGCCATAATCTTGGCTTATTTCAGGTAGCGCGCCAAATACATCTTCTCCCTGCAACATTTAAAGCAGGGACCATAACGGTTATGATCTTTATAATAGAAATAATAATTTAGCCGTTAAAATTTTAATTATTTTTTTCTGGTCAAATTTAACAGTTATTTTATGATTTTTATATTTTCGATCAAGAATAGCCGTTATTTTTTGTTCATATTTTTTTGCAAAATTTTTTATTATTGTTTACCAACATTGCCAAAAAATAAAAATGCACAAAAAAAATTATTTTTAATGGAAATACAAAATTAAGATTTATTACAAAAAATACAAAAAAATATTACAATTAATAAATTTGTCTTGATCTCAAAGTAAAAACCTTGATATTTTTCCGCTACATTCAGTCCTTTTGAATATACATTTGTGGATGACTAAAAAGATACTAGCCAATGTCAATATTTTAAAGGAAAGATAGAAAAACAAAACCTAAAGAAAGCTATCCACGGTTGCCACTATTTCAATATCCGAGTAAAATAGGCGCAAAATAAAATAAAACGTACCATTTTTTGTCTTCCATTAAAAATACATATATATATATATTTTTTATAATATTAAACGTTAAAAAAAAACTGCAATACTATCACTTCGTGTAAAAAAATAAATTTTTTTTACAAATGTTAGTATACAACTTATTCTAATATAATATTCACAATTATTTTCATGAACATTTTTTTCAATCATGGAAAAGTTCAGGACCATTACAGGAATGGTTCACGACTATTTCAGGATCGTTTCGGAAACTAGCTGATTTGAAGAAAAATTCGGGATCATTTTGAGACTAGTAAGGGATCGTTCGAAATGATTTCGCAACAATTCAGAATACTTTCAGAACCACTTCAGACTAATTTTCTTTTCGGAGTAGATCGAATCTAGTCAGGAAATGGTTTCGAAACTATTCCCGAAGGGGCTATGAAGAATTCCATATATCCACCGATGTCGTTATTTCTAATATTTACAAAAATAACATCAATATCAACAATGAAATATATAAAGCTGACAACATTTTTCAATTTAATTACTCACCATGAAGCTATCCAGTCAAGCGCTTCAAGTAAATTATCAAATATGTGCTCTTGTTAACAACTTTGCTTTCAAACATATCGCCACAATATCGCCAAATGCAAAAAGACGTAACAAACATCGTCGCTGAGATACAAAAAGTCGTAACTAATAAGAACTTCAAAATTATGTTTTTGATTGATATGATGGACTTCTTCGAATTACAACTCACACATCATTTTATGAAAAAAAAAATAAATAAATGGTAGTCACAACTTTTTCCATTTCAGTTACGATGTTGTTACATATTTTTGCATTTTAGGTAACGATATGTATATTAATGCTTAAAATAAACTTGACTACATACATACAGATGCTATGTATATATGTAAATGCGTACTTGCCTTAAAAGCCGGTATCTAATAAACTTTTGTGAATCCATATACACATGCATATACAGGGTGTTCCAGAAGTAACGTGCCAAACTTTAGGAGAAGGTAGGTGGGGGGGGGAAATGAGAGAAGATCGTTCGCAGTACCGGTACAAAATAAATTTATGGTGCGGTATTTTTAATTGTCAGATATTGGGACCTGTGGAACTGCAGCCAACGCTCAACTCTCACAGTTATTTAGAGTTCCTTCAGGAACGGCTTCCAACTCTTTTGGAAGATGTACCCTTAAACCTGCGGCAAAGACTATGGCTGCAAAATGACGGGTGCCCTGCTCACTACGGGAGTGAAGTAAGAGCTCATTTAGACGAAACTTATCCTCGACGATGGATTGGACGATACGGGCCAATCACGTGGCCCGCTCGATCGCCAGACCTGAATCCATTAGATTTTTTTCTACTGGGGCTGTCTTAAGGACAAAATTTATTCAAAAACAATTCAAAACGAAGAGCATTTTCGGGAACAAATAAATGGAGCTACTGCTGAGATAGCCCAATTGAGTTTAAGATTTCTAAAAGCGTCTTTTCTTAAAAGGTGCCGAGCTTGTATTAGAGTAGAAGGTCGCCAATTTGAGCATATTTTATCAATAAATGAATAAATTTTTCTTCAAACAACTCATGTATATCTTATTTCACGTGAACCCATCCTTCACACAAAATATTGATAGATATAGCCCTTGTTATAGACTCTAGTCCGAATTCCGGTAAGTAACATAAAATAATGTCTGAAGCAAGTATTTAATTATGTACCTTTGTTCTATTTAGCATGTCATTTGACGGTAACAAGAGCAAATTCAATTTAAATCTATTAAATACATTCTAGCGCGTCTCAGTCCTTTACCCACAAAAGCGGCTATAACTTTTTTTTTCTATTCAAAACAGTAAGTGTGGCACCTGAAATCGTTATTAAATGAGAAATTTTTTTATGTAATGTAAAGTTATAGCTCAGTACATTTTTTTTCACCCGACGATAGTCAAAGTTGGTGGAAGAAAATATCAAAAAGTTAAAAATCCAGAAATAGTCCTAATTTTATGATGGTTCCTTAATATATTTTAACTACATTGCATTTGAGTATGGAGAGGCAACTATCTGGAAGTACTTTACATAAAAAATTTACTAAGTATTGCCCGGTTTGTAGTTGCAGTTAAAAAAAACACATGAAAAGGCACGATTTTTTTTTTTAATTCGAAAAAATGTAAATATTTCAAAAACGGTGACAATTTTACTTAAAATTTTTTTGTTTATCAGGGAGCTCACCCCCCCACCTAAAGTTTGGCACGTTACTTCTGGGACACCCTGTATATATATACAAATACAATAAAATATATTTATGTATGTGGCTCAGTGACCATAGTGGCTGCGGTCGCCTCAAAGTGAACAACATTCTCAATTTATTAGCGAGCACGCAATAAATAACAAAGAAAATATAAAACACCATGCTGATCAACATTTCATTTATATATTACAATACATAAGCACACAATGAGTGCTATAAATTTTTGCTGTAACAACTGTATGTATGAAAATATTTTAATAATGCAAAAATTGCATCAGCGAGGGTGTGGTACAACGAGAAAAGGCAAATGCAAAAGCACGAATTGAATAGAATGGTGCAGTGGATTTGACTGGAAAAAATTTAATGGAGTTTGTGGCTCAACATTTATGTATATATACCAGCATTTTTTGATCGCCGAGATTTGAGTTGTTAGATAATGTTGTGCAAATAAAATTCCACTTAAATTCGCATAAGCATTGTTTCAATGCAAAGTGTGGTGCGGATAATTATGAACAATGACAATATTTGATTTTGCAGTGGATTTNGATTAATATCATCAGCAGTAATTCGAAAATATAAAAGTAATTGGGCCTTTTTAAACATTTAATTTAAAGGATATTGTTAAATCAAGTAAACCAATTAACTCATTAATTCGATAAAGAAATTCTCTTCAGTTCTCTTGTGTGTTTGCTAGGGCGCACAGTGCCTCCTAAGTGGGAAACAATCGAAAAAATTCGTTGTCTGCAATGTGAACGTGTTTGGTATTTTTTGTAGAGGTAATTTATCCACTAAGAAGAATTAAATAGAAATTTCCCTATAAAATGAATTATATGCCGCCATGAAGCCACTGAGGTCGACATAGCCACGCGTAAGATCTTCACGGAACTGGAAGTTATTTCAGACCTAATTTCAAGACGCTTGACATAACTTACAGAATATTTCAGCGAAAATCTCATGGAAGTTATGTCGTGATTTAACTTTCACATTAAATAGATCACCATAGAGAGTGAGCGCTATCAAGTGAGTCAGCGGAGCATATAATTTCCATGAGATGTTTGTGAAAATATTTTGGAAGTTATGTCAAGCGTCTTGAAATTAGGTCTGCAATAACTTTCAACGGCCCATAGAAGTTAAGTCTGAGGAAGTTAGGTCAGGTACCCAATTTTAAGAGTCGCTTGATATTGTGTAGATCGATGTGTTTTTGTTTTCGTCTTAATACTCGTCAAAAGTCA
>NW_016173242.1:0-12167 GCF_001687245.7 Rhagoletis zephyria
TGTGCTGCTGTTTCATTCAATGCGCTCCGAACACTTGCCTACGTACATATGTACATAAATATATACCTATGAAAGTACATTTGTATATATGTAAGTACTTCCATGTATGCCTGCTAACTGCCACAAGCCACAAGCGCTAACATCCTTGGACACGGTACGCGCACACAAAGGCCGTCAAAGAATGATCAAACATATAAAGGGAAATATTTTCTGGTATTTAAGTTGGTATTGTTTGACCCAGTGTTCCTTCACTATTCGGAAGTCTGCAATGTAATGACACTGCAGCAAAGTCGTTTCATTAATTTAAGTAAGTAGCTCAGCGTCGTTGTTGTTATTGTAGCGATACCTACTAGCAGGTTTAATCCTTTCCTTGTGTCATACCAAGCCAAATTTTCACGCTGCACCACCTATGGTCACACTAAGCAGAGGTTAAACACCAACATTCCACCAACAATGTGCCCCGGGTACGGCAAAAAGGGTTTTTGCATCGTTATGCAGATTTGTTGTTAATTGGATTTATATGATTTTCACGTGTAATCCATATTCTGGCAGCAAATATTTTGCCACTTTACCGTACAAGCTGAAAGCAACGAAAGGATTATTTGTTGAGAAAAATCTTGGCATAATCTAGGGGTTTTCGACAATTGACTTGCCAAAGCCATATGGAAATTATTTAAACTAACGTTCTTAGTTTGTTAGTTTGGTAGAGAATGGCTGCTTGGTAGTTTGAATGTGTCTTTTCGTAGAATTTGTTTCAGTTTGTTTTAGATTAACCCTTTAAGCTCAAACAGAGTTAGGGAAATAACAAAAGACAATAGAAGAAGTCAACAAACAGCAAAGGAATTTTTTTTTTCATGACTCGAAATGGATAATTGTAAAAAAACGCCCATCGCATGGTCACTTGTTGACCTTCAATCCCCTAACTAACGCCGGTAAGTTGACCACTGTTTCGGTGGTGTCCAGTTTGTAGACCTTGAACTTTCCAAAACCGTGGTTGACTTTTTTGACGCTCCTCGCTATAATGTCTAAGCTTTCGTTGTTGTAAAGCAGGACTACTTACCCGCATTGTGGTTCGATCTGTTTGCTCCGCATCGTGTGCTTTCCAATTGTGCATGGTTGTGCCTTTACGAAAGAAAAAGAACAAGGAGTAAATCCAGGCAATGCCTACATGGTGCTTTTCACTAGGAAGTACACAAGCCCACTCACCGCAGCTATGTCCCAAAGGCAATATGACACTGAAGCTAGGAGCATTAGCAAAGTATTTGGTCATGGTTCAGTTAGGTAAGCTGGCTGGCAATTGCGTGCCTGCTCAGAGCCCATTAAGGTCTGTAGCGTTACCAGACAAACTAAGACCGCATCGTATATCTAATCACTGAGTACCAATAGCAATGTTGAAGAACATCTAAGTCCTGTTGGCAAATTGGCACACCTTTTTGTACCTTGCCTTGGCGGCGGTTTCCAGATTAGACAGACAGCCTGCACCCAGGAGATTAGTCCGCAGTCACTAGCAGAGCATAGGATCCACTGTATTTTCTTTCGTTCTGCGTCTCCTACAGATCTTGTCATTGGTCAGAGCCAGTCTAAAGGTTCTAGGCCAGTAGCCTAGCGTCCTTACTATTGAGGGAAAGAAGAAAATTCGTGAGCTTCATGTCTTATGCTCTGCAAATAATCGTTTACACTTTGCAACCTAGCATTTTGATCCACACCTTTTGCGCCTTCCAAATCATGGACAGGTCGAAGTCCCTTTAATCGCTTGGAGGAAAATCGACACTTCTTCTATCAGCAGGGTTTTTAACAGAGCGTCTTCTTGGCAAGCCTGACGGCCTGCGCGGATGTACGTCAGTACCAGTATGTAGCAAATCCAGAGCTGCTCTGTACTCTGTACGGTAGTAGCGCCTTTATCGCAGCCTGACTGTCGAAAGACCTGTTTATTTGCTGCCGCCTTGAAAGTGTAATTCGGCAACTCTTCGCATATGTTCGCCTCGTCTGTATAGACATTCACCCAGCCCATAGTCATCATGCCCTCACGCCAGCCTTTTACCCATATAGGGGCTTTGAAATTCATCCCAAGGAATAGATCCGTGATCATGTAGTCAATCCATCCGACTAAAGTTGACCCTATACTATTGACCTCCTCAGGGTCTTTTGAAGAAACGATGTTAGGCTAATGGGCCTATAGTCCTTGGGGTATGCGTTGCCCGTCTGTCCAAGTCCTCCAAGACTTTAAAACATAATTCAGCCGTGATTAGCCTTCAAATATGTTGCACAATCAGGCCCTGGTCTTGCCTTCTGCAACATCACAGAAAAGATGCCATCCAGACCCGTCGACTTATACTCAAAGCCCACTCCAGTCAGAATGGCGTCACCAGTTCTCTGGCAAGGCTTCCTCCTCCTGCGATGGACGCAGCAGCATCAGGTAGACCACCTGGATTTTTGATCGCAGGAAAGTGAGCTTGTAACAAGATATCGAGAGATTCACTAACTCTTAAAACCTAGTCTAAAAATTGTTTGTTGTCTAACCTAAAATATATTTTAATATATATTGCGATGGCTAACCAAATTCTGCGTTAGAACTTACGAGAGCTGATTCCTATGCGTTTTTGGGCACCTTAAATTCAAAATATCCCTTAAGTTCAGATTCTGTGTCGACAAAAAATAATTATGTATGTTTGTAAGTCGTCATTGTGGTTGTGTAGTCTCGGCATAGGCTATTAAAATTTTGTTGGACAATTTTATAAAATAAAATAAAATGTATGAACTCACCTGTTGCTTCTTAACCAACTGCTGCCACTAATTCTACATACATACATAATATGTACTCAAAACTCTTATGTAAGTCACACATGTTGCAATCGAGTGAATTATTATAGAATTTCTGTAACTCCAGACACTCCTCCTCTACTAACTGTGCCACAATCGAAAAGCAATCGTCCATGCCTGGCTTGATTTCCAAGGAATTTTCTAATCTAACTGCTTTGATGCAAAAATCAAATTCCGAACTCAAAAAGAATAACGAAAAAATAAATAATTAAAAACTAACGCAAACAAAAACAATTAAAAAGACAAAGCAATATGTGACACCAAAACGTTAAATGGCCACAAAAACTGCTAGCCATGCAAGTGAGTACAGATGCAAGTACATATACAGTGCCGGACAAAAGTATTGGCACAGAGAATTTTTCGCAATATCTGAACAGTTTTTTATTCCAATTTATTTTCGATGATTTTTTATAAATATATAGTTCGTCCTACACCAAAAAACATAAAAACTAAATCTTTAAATTTTGTGCAAAACTCAGGAAAATTCAATAAATTTGCATGCTTATTTGCAACTTTCTATTCAGATTTTTTAGAAAAATTCTAAGTATGCAGTTTTATAGCTCAACTAATTTTAGTATAACAAAGTGCCTGCTTGAAGGTGCTAAAAAATCGCAATGGTTTTTGGCAATTTTTTTTCAGTCAGGTTCTTCCGTACAAAGTATGTTCGACAATTATTTTTTGTATGGAGAAAATGAGCAACACCTTCTATTAAAAAAATGTCCAAAAATCAACGCAATTTTTTAGATACTTCAAACTTGCACTTTGTTATACTAAAATTAGTTGGGCTATAAAACTACATACTTAGAGTTTTTCTAAAAAATCTGAATAAGAAGTTGCAAATTAGTATGCAAATTTATTGAATTTTCCTGAGTTTTGCACAAAGTTTAGAGATTTTGTTTTTATGTTTTTTGGTGAAGTACGAACTATATTTTTATTAAAATATATTGAAAATAAATTATAATAAAAAACTTTGCATATATTGCGAAAAATTCTCTGTGCCAATACTTTTGTCCGGCACTGTACATATATATATCCACATACGCGCTGCCACACAATACTCATAAATTGGGTCGAAAACAATCGAAAAGGCGTACAATAAATTTCAATAATATACATTACTTTGTCTATTGGTCTAAGGCCGTTCGAATTTTTTAATTTATGGCCCGCCAACATGAAATAAATACTCATTGCTAACCGCTGCAAAACCTAACAAAATCCAAGTATGTACATATGTATCTAACAAGAGCCCACAAAATTAAAGTAAAAAATAACAACTGAAATTTAAAAAAATTTAGATATAAAAAAAAAATATGGTTTACTGCGCACAGTGATATTTGGTCCCCAATTCGTGCCTATAAATCCAAAAATAAATGATCGATTTTTGGGTTTTATTCTATAATACTAAATATTTCGTACCATATCTATTATATTGAAAGTTTTTCTGAAGATGATTTTTTTTTAATTAATTTTTTTCAGCCAATTTCGTGTAAGAAACACGTAAACATGATTATATTATAAAAAAAAACAAATATAACTAAATTTTACGTGAATTTAATAAATATGTTCCAAATTCAACACATTTCTTTCATTTTAGGCGCCATATTGAATCAGCCATTTTGTTTTTAGTGATTTTGATTTCAGATTCGAATTTGACGACCCCAATAACTCTTAAATAATATAGACATAAGCCATTCGTATTATTATTTTTATCAAAATTATTGTGTTTCAGTCTTTAGGCGCCATGATTCAATCAGCCTTTTTTTTTTAATTCAGTGATTTCAAAAACCACTGTAAACCTGAATTAATGTGAATATACTAATTTTTAAAATTGTGGACACAAAAAAAGGGTATCAAATATCACTGTGCTGCGCCTTAAGAGGAAAATGCCCAATTTGTTGTACAATTTGTTACAAAGCCACAAGTGTCAATTTGTCTCTTGCTGTCATTGTTGTTGTTCTTTGCACATACATACATATGCACATTAGGGTGGGTCGAAAATCGAATGCAAATCCCCTTGTTAATAGTGAAAATATATTGTATCATGGAGTCAACAATAAGCCTGTAAATTATTTGTCTTTTATTTTAATTGCAAGCGCCCGCGCATCGACCGCTAAGTGACACACAGCACACTAGTCGAATAAGACCGATTCTTGTTAAAAATTCTGGGTTCAGCAAATAGCTTTGGTGCATATTATTAGCTAAGAAATTCGTTAACGCAAAAGATAAAATCAAATATAATTTCTCGCAGCCATTTAACTTATCGTTAATCTCAAACTTATCTTTTATGAATAAAATTTTAATTGTTCTCTTGATAATTGCACCGGCGTATAGTCAAAAGATGTAAAGAAATTTTTTAATATTTCTAATCTGTTTTTTAACTTATAATTTTTAGTCCGAGTGTCCTCAAAAAGATTTCCCAGAATATGTCAAAGACTATTGCATTTACCTATAGTCATTTTTTCACATAATGGAATTAAGTAGAATATTCATATCTAAACATATATTGCAAATTTAGAGACCACGAAAAATGTGCTTCTTCGGTGACTAATGAAACCATTCCGCTCCAATTTTCAAGACTGCATAAATGGACTTAAAATGTGCGTCTCTCACTCTAATTGTATTTTGTTAATGTATATACTTATGTGCTTGAAGCTACTATTATCTTATCAAACGTTTCCTAATCATTTTCAAAATTCATACACTTTGAATAAATTGCGCGGGCTAAAGATAAGTTTTAAATTAATCTTTCGTGGCCAATTATGATTGGCTTAGACCTAAGACAACATAATATTACTATTACAGTACGATCAAATGCCTTTTTTTTTGCCCCCCATACAAAATCGACCCAGCCTAATGTACATAGAACGCAATTTACAAGGAATTGTTTGAAGACAATACTAAATTGTTTTTATATATTTATGAATCTTTGTATGTATGTATGAATAACATTTAAGCGTGCAATAAAATTTCACTGACGCACTTGTGTCTGCATGGCATACTAGTATGTTCACTTGTGTAACAAGTGCAATAAAACAACAAGCATTTTTCTTGATCTATACTCGTTCTATTCTCCGCCAACCGATTGGGAATGACATAATTTCTGCTTTGTTGCCGCTGCATTGTCTATGCTTGCAACACGCCTTTGATTATGCCGCACCCTTCTGTGCCGGTGGCAGTGGTTAGTTACCATCTTCGTCGGCAAATGGTTAAAAAAGGACACAAATGTAATCGAAGAAAGCCGATTGTTTATACGCCGTCTATTGTCCTATTCGACATTGTTTAGCGCCAAATTTAACTGTGCGAAAAAATGCATTCGTTTCATTGACATATGGACACATAGAGATTTTCAATATGGTATAACATAAAGCGCGCATAGGGACATTGAATGGTAGGAGATTTCACATTTGACGTTTTTATTACTCAGACTTGTTATCGAATTCACTACAGATCGGGTCATTCCGGGGTTTTTAAAAGGTAATCCCAATTAGCCAAGTCAACGAATACTTCAATCTGCTTTAACGAGTGCTTTTCGAATTATTCTGTCATTTCGATGCTCTTACAGAGATGGTTATTTTAATCGAGACAGTCTCGATTTTTAGCTTTCTAGGGAATTTCGGGATACATTTCATATGTAGGTATATATGTGTATTAGGACATGGTCAATGTTTGTGCAATATTTTAACTAAAGGCTGGATAGCACGATTGGGCATTAGGGATGGAAAAGTCGACTATGACTTTAGACAAAAATCGACTTTTGGCTGAAAAACTCGACTTTTAGGAATTTCGCTCTGTCACCTCAAGTCGTCAAGAATCGACTCGCAAAACGATGACTTTTCGACTTTTGTCTACTTATTTGATGATATTTGATGGTAACATTACTATTACCTAATTTTTAACTTTAACATCTTACTGCAGTAGTGTAAGCCCAATATTATTATTTCTTTTATCAGTATAAATGTATTATGGCAACAATGCCACTTAAATTTTGTAATATGCAAACTATTGCAATAGAGTGTTTGAACAAACGGCATTCAGCAATTTATAAATCAGTCTATGAATAAACTATATATATATGTATGGGATTTTCTTTATTATGTGCATTATAGGGATGACAGTGACAAAAATAAATCGATGATCTCTTTGATTCGATGCATCGATATTTTGCGATGTATCGGAGGACCGTACATCGATGCATCGACTATTTATACAACAAGTGGAGAATTTTCGATGCATCGAAGCAACACATCGATATTTTCGATGCATCGATGTTTTTCCGACATCGCTGGGGCATTATTTTGTAAACGAGAGGCAAAAGAACGCTCACCCCGGGTGAAATTTCCTTTTAGCTATTTAAGCAACCTTGTTGGTATCTTGCAAAAAACATGTGATTAATTTAATGCGATTTATATACATATGTACAAAAACCAATGGAAATGAGTAATTTTGCGAGGTATTTGCGTAATATACAATATCAGCATATATATATATATATATATTTTTAATTAATTCTTTTCTCTTCCCTTAGTTTAATTTTCTTTTAATCTTTAAATTTGATTGTTTGTGTCTTTCGAAAGACTATGGTGAGTTAGAAGACTCCGGTGAGTTGAAAGATAGTTAGCAGAATTGCCCTGATAGTCTGTCCAATAGTTGTTTATATGTATGATCAAATTTGGCTTATAATGTCATTTATTATAAAATCTTTTTTAGCTGCTTATCTCTTTAGAATTAAAACAATAAATCAGTACAGTTGAAAGTACCTGTTCATACTTTTTATTAGATTGATGACATTTAAGAGCAGTGTCGAAACTATTAGCGACTACTCCGTGCACCCGCAGAGATCAATTCTGGTATCCAACAGAGCGCCTTCTGTGTAAATTGAAGCAATAGATGTTGTGCCGCTAGCTACTGCTTGTGAAGGCGCTCACCTCAGGTGCGGCACCTAACTATGTACAGGCAAGAGGATGTTTCGGAAATTTGTCAATAAAAAAAATAAAAGAATTCGCATTGGATTTTTTACTTCACCGACTACTGTTTGGTTTTTGTTTTTTCTCATTTTAGCGCTATTGTATACTTACATATGTACGTAAATACATACATACCTTTTGTGTATAAAGTCAGAAGGCGTGTGAAATACTTAGGGCCGATTCAGATGTGCAATTTAAGTGCTGATAAAGTATTTTTACATGTAAATATAATCTCATTCAAAGCTCGTTTTTTCGTCACCTCGTTTACATAGGCGAATATCAGATTATTTATAAGCTGTCAAATTTTTTGTGCTTGTTATTCTCACATCTCAAGAAAAAGTTAAGTTCCTTCTCTGTGCCAACGGGATCACTTTTGCTGCTATGTTAAGCAATTTAAATGTATTTTAACTTAAAATTTTTTTCATTGCTAGCGTCCATTTTTGTTTACTTTTCCATTTGGCATTTCTTCTCTTCTTCGCAGCAATAATCGATAAAACTAGGTTGGACACAGAAAAGTTATCGGTTTAATCTGAGATTATTTTATGATTACAGATTAATGAGGGACGAATTTTGTATGGCTAATCTAATTTTCTAATTACAGATTGGGGAGTTAAGCTCTAAAATGAGGATAATATACTTATATGTATACATAATTTAGGATGTCAACGCTTTTTGAGAATTTCAGCAATTCTTGAAGCCCAAGTGTTGTCACATCTTCAAGATTTTTAAACTCTGGAGCTCCGAGATATTTCAATCGTGTTTTTTATACAGCAGGACAATGGCATAGGTATGAGCTTATAGCCTTAATCGCTGCTTGAGTATGTACGTATATGTTAACTTTAGAGTTATTTTCAATCATTGAGTAGGCTAGCTCAGCAGCTTTTCTCACTGCGAAAACCTCTGCCTAAAATATACTGCAGCGATCCGGCAGCTTGATGTGCCGACGAACATTAAGTTCTGAGCAGTACACTCCCGTTCGTACTCCATCCATTAAATTTTGAGCCATCTATGAAGAAGTTAAATGTCTTCCGGCTAGGCTTCATGCCTCTACACCATCCGTTTTGTTCGATAGTATCCCGAAACTCCTTATCCAAGTTTTAGCGAGGTACCATGTAGTCTGTGGTGGCTACATGCCCTTTGGATATTGAGCTGTGGCCAGTGTTTCTGTGCTTGAATCCCCCTTTTGCAATCAGTCTCCCCGCGGACTTAGGGCAGGGGATAGGCCCCAAGTAATACCTAGTACCTTTTTGCATGCGTAGAGGGTATTACTTGCTTTCTTCACTCTGTCCTCCACCTTTTACCTCCACACCAGTTTGCAGTCCAAGGTGCTTAGTGGGGTCTTTTGGTTTGAGTTCAGTGCCGTTCTGTTTAGGGAGCTTCCACGCAGGAATCTTGTACTTTCTTGTAAAGAGTAACATGTCCGTTTTATCTGCATTAGTCCATTGGTGTATAGTTTTAAGAGCTACATTCATTATATCACTTATGGTATCTAGATATTTTCCGGTCACCATTACTGCAATGTCATCAACATATGCAACTAGTTTGGGTGCCCTTGTTCCACCACGTGGGCTTGGATTTGCGTTTATTGCGCACCGTAGTGATTAACACCACATTGTTGAGCTCTTTTAGCTCGAATCTTTTCCCCTCTACAATCTTCCTATAGAGATCCCAGTTTGTGTTTCTTAGGTTCCTCAGGGTCGTTATTTTGGGATTTGGGGAGAAAGCAATATTAAATTCGATGTATCTATTTATGATCAGAGAATGATGGTATATCTAACACCTTCCAATTATCTGCCCGTATCGTTTTATTTGTAAAAAGCGTTATATCTAGAACATTATCGAGGTGGGTCCAACAACCAGTACCGTCGTTCTTACCTTTTTGTCTGCACTCGGGGTGTATGTTACGTAATGTTGTGACTTTAGTCCTGAGACTGTTCCCCGAGGTTATCCAGGGCTCTTGGGCTAAGGCCACATCGTAGGCGCCCCCCTCTAGGTAGAGGAGGAGCTCGGCTGAAGCGACTTTACTTTTGTGGAGGTTTCAGAATTGAACTCCGGTTCTCCACATCACGCAGGTTTAGAGTGGCGTCCAAGATCTCGTCTAGGCCTAGATCCTTTTCCACCTCTCCCGTTTTGAGCGTCTTATCATTGTTGTCAGTTATTTGGCGTTTCTTGAGGCGAAGGAACACGCTACCCATGCCCCACGCCATTTTTCCAATCCTTTCGTAAAGAATGTCCTCTGCCGTCTTATTGATTTGGAGGATGTCATCCTGTGCATTCTCAGCGTCTGTTGCCTTAGCGACATGTAACAACCTCCAATGTAGTCGTCACATCGGGATTTTGCCGTTGTAAAAAGCGAAGTGCATGCCCCGGATTTACCGTGCGAGGAATTAGTACCTTCGCCTTTGGTATCGATGAGATGCAGCTCCTGTCGACGATTTCCAATGATGCCCCCTCCCACAGGCTTTGAAGCGTTTTAGCTGGTCGTCCTTACATTTGATGATCTTGACTCCCCTAAACCACCCTGCTCCGTCAAATGTTGGCGTGGGTGAGTTTGAGTCAGCTTCCATTCCCGAGAAAAGAGTTTCCAGTAGTTGCATTTCAACCATCTTCCACCGCTCTTGTAACATTTAGCCCAGCGGGTTGCTTTGGTCAATAAGTGCCACGATCAGGTGTCTCTTAGCAATCTTACCGGCCGTCTCCGCTGCAGGCCTTGACGTAGTGGGTGGACGCCGTGGAATCTGACGTTAGGCCTTACAGCCTTGCCCTTATGCTTCGGCCTTTTTGCAGGAGTGGAGCGTTGCCTTTTCATCACGGCCGCCTCAAACCGGTTTGCGAACATCAGATCCGAGGACTTAAATCTTTCTCTTGTTTCGAAGTGAGCTCGCCCACTTTCCATTTCCGACTTAGCCCAAGCCAGTCGTTCTTCCTCCTCCTTCGTTAGACTGGACTTTTGGCTGAGTCTCTCATGAACTTTGAGGGCTGCCTTGTATCGCGCCTTCGCCTTCATCCCCTCCTTACTGGGCTTGAACAATTGCAAATATGTTCGGATATGCATCATCAAACAAATTTTTCGAATGACGAAAAAAATAATCATCACGTGCACCCTGCAAATTTACAACCCTTTGCAAGCGTTTTATTTCCGTAGCCAAGTCAAAAAGCCTGCGTTTATCGCGCTATCTGTGGGTCATTAGTGTTAAAATTGGAAACATACATTCAATAACAGTGTTCGGACTCTACTCCGATAAGACGGATTACTTCTTTTATTGAAATTTTTTTTTAAATCACCCTTTCTTTCCTCTGCCTGACTGACTGACTTCAAAAATCTGTTCGGTTCAAAAGTCTGTCCGCCATCTGTGGGTCATAAGCGTCAAAATTAAAAAAAAATCGTTCCCTACCAGTGTTCGGACTCCAGCTCGGATCACTCGGATACTTTGGCTTTTGAAAAAATTGGAAATCGACTCCTCTACTCCGCTTGACTTCATATCTCTTCCGCTTTTTCACTCATTTTCTGCCCCTCTCACCCCAGTTTCAGTAAAAACTTTAAAGCAAAATCTCAGTCATAAAAATAAACTCGATCATAGAAATTAGTCAGTAAAGTAACTTCGTTTTATTTTGATTCATGGATGTAAAACTTGGTGGGTGCAGAACTTAATTTAAGTGGTTAAAAAATTTGTGTAGAAAGAAATTCTTATAAGGTAGAATCTAAATGTGTATCCTTACTTTGCCTCGTGTTCTTATTTTTGTATGTATAGAAATTGTTTAAGTCATTCAATTAATGTCGAAAGCAAAATAAATAATGCAAATCATGTATCGAAAATTTGTTTTTGGCCGATTTTTTAAGCGATTTAGTTCTGAATCGAATTTGATGAGTCCGAACATGTAAACGAAGAAAATACATAGATTAAAACTATAATTGGGGCGCGCAGTGTACAAAAAATCTCTTCGGATGAATGCTTTGTTGTTTGCCGGTGGTGGTCTCGACTGACCGCTTAACCAAGGTAGGAACCATTGTAATTTAATGAAGTTTGGAAAAATATAAACTTGTTTGTCATCCTGCAATTCAATGACAACTAGATGGCCCTGGCAGCGTTTTATTTCCCACTTTTTGCGTCAATTAGATCTAATTTCGTATCCGGTTTTCTGCTTTGTTGCAAAGAAACACACATGATGCAATAATAGAAGGTGGTATCAGGTGGCAACTTCTCGCTCTAATTCTGCTATATTGACTGCCTTAAGTGAAACAGTGTTACTTCTATTACAATTCTTTGCCTTAAGAGCGAAATACACCACACAAGCGGTTTGACAAACCAAGCGTGCTGTGTATGGGGGTGTTTGAAGGTTTGAAACACCCGTCAAACCTTCAAACACCCCCATACACAGCAC
>NW_016173243.1:0-12163 GCF_001687245.7 Rhagoletis zephyria
AACCCACAAATTTTTTATTTTACAGGGGAAGCAAAAAACATTACACATAGAGTATTAAAAACAGGTGGGGCTTTTTAAAAAGTGGCATGTCACTCTTTGGTTTTTGGTACTAACACTTTAAAATTTTGATTGAAGATGTATCTTAATATATCATAACAAAATCTGTGAAAAACACAGTATTAAAAAATGTGTTGGTTAGGGCCTTTGTGTATTAAGGTTACGATTTGTATGTACAGACTGTGTAAGTACCCCATATCTTACAGGTAGCTTTATCTGGTGTGTTGGGTAAAGTTTCTATGCATTTCTTAACAGCAATGTGTGTGTGTGAAGAAGAAGCTGGCCAAATACTAACAAATTGTATAAGCGCCAATCTATTACCATTATTTTTATCTTAAAACTGAGATGTATCACGTTTTTTTTTTTTAATTTACCTTATTTTTTCCCCGATTCTACCACATGGAAATTTGCTTAGGCCGAACACTAGTATGGATGTAGATGCATAAGCCCCATCAAAAGTTGCGTATACGTACGGTGACCATTCGTTCCGATTTTGGCAGGACAGTACCGATTTTGAGAAAATTTTCCGCTAAATATTTTTCAGATTTTCCTTTCTTAATTTAATAAGAGTTTTCCTGTACACTGGTCAAAAAAAAAATTTTTCGTACATACGTGACAGCACTTTCGTTATCACAAAGGACATAGAATATAAGAGAGCCATAAACATAGCCAGCATGTTAGTTTCTTCGATCTTTGGTTATGTTTTATTTTGTCAAACTGGTACTCTCGCTATATTGCAGTCTATCATTCTTCTCTCAATTTTTAAAAAAGTTTATATTTCCGACTTCAAAAAAAGAAGGTTATCAATTCATCGTAATATATTTGTTTATGCATGTTACCCGCATAATGTTGAGCCATGTTAACCGGAAAGGTACTCCCTTACTAATTTGGTTTAGGTCCGATCATTATATAATTAAGAACTTTTTTTTAGTCGGCCGCTGTGGTGCAGTGGTAAGCAGTGCGCGCTTCCACTCCGCAACGCCTGGGCTCAAGCCCTGGTCAAAGCAACATCGCAAAAAAATATAGAAAAAAGGTTTTTTCTTAACAGCGGTCGTCCCTCGGCAGGCAATGGCAAACCTCCGAGTGTATTTCTGCCATGAAAAACAGCTTCTCATAAAAATACAATCGCCGTTCGGAGTCGGCGTAAAACTGTAGGTCCCTCCGCTTTGTGTGACAACNTCGGTTTTGTTTTTTGCTTAAAAATAACTTGTATAATTATTTGCTAAGTTTTTTTTGTTTTTTAATGTAACAACTCTAACTTGAATTTAGTAGCTAATTCTCTCAAAAAAATATAAGCTGTAGATACAGTGTCGAAAATATTAAGAGGGAAGAGATAACTTAGCATTCTTATATATATTATATATATTGTGTACATTTTTGCGATAATTTTTCAAGTTTTTCTCTTTGATTTGTTTTTATTTAAATAGAACTGTATTAAAAGATGTTATGTCTTATTATTATTAAAACAAAATTGTAGGTTCGGATTCGATGCTTTAGAAATGTCCCGATTTTTTGCCACAGAAATCTGGTCACCGTACGTATNAATTTAGAAATGTCCCGATTTTTTGCCACAGAAATCTGGTCACCGTACGTATACGTCATGAGTTTCAGTGTATTTGTACTTAAATTTAATTCGGAGTAATTTAGTACTAAAATTTTAGTTGTACAAATGAAGACTTCAGTAATTTCTTAATCTAATTAATTAATAATCTAAATTGTTTTGTTAACAGTTACACTTGGCCAAATATTTTTAAGTCCGAAATAAAAGTATTTTTCGGATAATAAACAAACCGCTTATCCAAGTTTGATACACTGAAATGTCCAAACGAGGAAAGCCACCTATAAAAAAAGTAACTAATAGAAAAACTGTTACAAGTGGATGCATTTCTATTCAATTTCTTAAGAGAAAACAGTCAGCAACGTAAGCATAGATACCAATCATAACTACCTGTATTTTTTAAAGAATCTGAAATTTTTTTCAATTACAATGGCACCTTGCTTTTTATAATATACATGACTAACAGCCGGTTTCACCAAATTTTTTCATTGATAATTAACTCGGATTTAATTTTAATTTTAATTTTTATTTAACTTTGTACTTAAGTTTCCTGCGTTTCACCATTATTCAGATTTGGCAACCCAAAAATCTAAAAGCAGGGATGTTAGTAGAAATAACAGCTGATTTATGTAAACAAATAAATTGTGGTGTTATATTAGAAAAGTTCAAAATGGAAAGTGCAGCTCGAACCAAAAATTTTTCAGGAGATGAAATCAGTACTTTGGTAAGCCTAGTGCGGAAAAATGCAAATATTTTGGAGTGTAAAGCTACGGGGAGAGTGCGTCTCGATCAAAAAGAAAAGGCATGGGAAAATGTAGCGGAGAGTTTCAACTCGATGTGCTCCGGAGCACCACGGTCAGCAAAAAATCTGCGAACAAAGTATTTGAACTTGAAAGCAGACATGAAAAAACGATCTGCAGACCAGAAAAAGTATGCATATGGGACGGGCGGAGGTCCATCCAGAGAGCCAGCTGCTTCCAGTATTGACATATTACTAAGTGAGATATTGCCGGAGAAACAAGTGCAGGGAATGGAGTCCAAATGCGACAACGACTTCCTACCATTCGATAAACATTCTGCAGATTTGGATCATTCAGGTATGTACACAGTTGCAAATTACCAAATGATAATTATGACTAACATGTACATTTATGTATGTTTGGCCTTTTAACAGTTGGAACTGATCCTCAGCAGCGAAATGTTCAAAGCGAGCAAGTAGTGCAAAGCCAAACGATGGAAGAAGAAGGTGGTATAATGAAGTTTCTTTATTGAAGTAGCAAGACATCAATTAATAAATATCACAAACTATTCACAGATTGTGTAATCGATGATATGGGCTTGCGTGAACAATCAACAAGCAAAAGGCTCGTGCTTCAACCCCAAATCATACATCTGAAAAAGATGGTAACAGCAAATGTTTTATAATTTTAAAATTCTAATTACATACTTGTTTGTTTGCAGATTATAGAGCCTTGGGAGCACTACACACCAATGCAGTTGAAAACGCCTAAAAACAAGAAGCTTTGCACTGAAAGTGTAAACAGAAAACACACAAGTTGGCAAAGCTAGCAGAAATAAAGTCCAAATGGACGGAAATAAAACTGAAAGAAGAAGTGGAATTTGCGAAAATCGAGCACACCTTACGTATTACGCAAATGAAAGAAGTACACGAACTACAAAAACAATTTGCATCTGAGAAGCATGCCCTTGAAATGCGAATACTTTCGGATAAACTCAAAACAATTGAAAAACTTAATTTTAACCCCTAGGTTAAAAAAAATATGAATTGTAGCGCTTTGAACGGTCTTAACTACTTTTACAGTTTGTTTAATATCAATTAATTATTTAGAAAATTATTGCTCATTTCATGCATTATTTAATACATTTATTTCGTTTCATACACTGATTTTATGCCAAAATTAGAAAAATTCCACAAACTTTCCATCACAGTTCCAAGGTTTTTAATTCGAATTTCGAGAACCCTTTTGGTATGCAGTTTTATAGCTATAACAAATTTGAATGCAATAAGCTGCATGTTTGTAGTTTCTAGAAAATCCCGTTTTTTTTTATATTTTTTTTTTGTTGACGGTATCAAGCATTTTCTTTCATACAAAGTACCTTTTTATATAGAAGAAAGTGCATAACCCCGTCACCAAAAAAATATAAAAAATCAACGGGATTTTCTAGAAACTTCAAACATGCAGCTTATTGCATTAAAATTTGATAAGCCATAAAACTGCATACCAAAAAGGGTTCTCGAAATTCGAATTAAAAACCTTGGAACTGTGATGGAAAGTTTGTGGAGTTTTTCTAATTTTGGCATAAAATCAGTGTATGAAACGAAATAAATGTATTAAATGAATGCATGAAATTAGCAATACTTTTCTAAATAATTAATGAACATTAAACAAACTGTAAAAGTTTGTAATTTTTGTAATACTTTGTTGAATTTTTTTTAACTTTCGAACAAAGTTTCAATTTTGAATTTATTTGGTTTTCGTTTTGTATATCGATGGCTGAGTGGAAGATAGACCTATCTCAGAAAACTTGTCAAGAGCACTCTACTGCAGAATTTTATTGAAAACATCCTATCTCAAAATTTGGTTGAAGAACGTCCTATCTCAGAATTCGGCTCAAAAAAGCCCCATCTCAAACGAAAATACATTGAAAATGTGCTGAGATAGAGCGTTTTTGAATCGGCAGCTGACCGAATTCTGAGATAGAGCGTTCTTCAACTAAATTTTGAGATAGGATATTTTCAATAAAATTCAGAAATAGGGCGTTCTTGAAAAGTTTTCTGAAATAGAGCGTTGTTGAAAAGTTTTCTGTGATAGGGCGTTTTCGAACTGGCTGCCGAGATAGGTCGATCTTCCACTCATATATGTGCCTTATCAGTATTAACAAATGTATATAAGTACTAGAATGTGTATCTGACTTTTAAATATGTAGATACAATTTTTTTTTGAATAATTATATAAAAGATATTTACAAGCATACATATGTGCCCTATCAGTATTTAATATAAATACTAAAATGTGTTCCTTAATTAAAAAAAAGAAGTTATAAAGATGTTTATTTTTTTAATAATCAAAAGAAATTTACAAGCATTAGAAATAGTTTTGTATTATATGGTTTCTATATAAAATGTCATTTCGACCTGAAGTTGGGATTATGGGTACTTCAACAATTGCATCGATGATATTATTTATTTCATTTTCGTAGACTGCTGGTGCGACACAATCGTTGTTTAAGCTGCAAATGTTATGTAAAACTGCGGTTGCAACGATTATACATTCCACTTCCCTGAGATTCATTCGTATTCCCAGCGCAAGAACTGGAAATCTTCGTTTCCACACACCGTATTGACGTTCAACACAATTACGAGTTCTGATTTGCGATTCGTTATATAACGCCTCAGCCGGAGTTTGTACTTTTAACAAAGGTGTCATTATCCACCGATTGCAAGGGTAGCCACTGTCGGCAACGACTATTGCATTCCCGAACTCCCCTGCTTCAAATCGGCTAAATATTCTTGAATTTTTAAGTATTATTGCGTCATGTGACGATCCTGGCCAACGGGCTACGATGTCCATGATGTTCAGTTTGCTGTCACGTAGCGTTTGCACATTAATTGAAAAGTAGTTCTTTCGGTTTCGGAAGAGTTACGCTTCATCCCCACTTAAATAGTGACGCATTTTAGATAATCCTCATTAGTTGAAATTATTTAATGTACTGACCTGGAGATAGTACTCTTATATGTGTGCAGTCCATGGCAGCTAGCACGCGTGGAAACTTTGCCGTTTTATAAAATTGTCTCTGAATTTCTCTTTGGCTTTCTAATTCCAAGGGGACTTTTATAAATCGTTGTCTTAACAATGCAATGTTGTGACACACTCTCCTTATTGCGCGACAGGAAGAACTTTTTGAAACGCCACACAGGTCACCGCCAGTTCTTTGCATGCAGCCAGTTGCAAAGAAACGCAGTGTTAGTAAAAGCATTACTTCGGGAGAGATCGCACCGTTTCTACAATATTTATCAAAAAATAGCAGAATTTGTAATCGAAGGTACTTTAATGTTTACTTACTTGTTAGTTTTGTGCCGAATTCCGTTCCTAATCAGTTCAAGTACCATCCAAGCTGATTGTTTAGCCAAACGAAACCTATACCGAAAGTCAACTTCATCATAATATGTAAAACAATTACGTCGTTCCCTCATTATACGAGGACGACGATTTATAAAATTATTTATTAAAATTTCGCACTCCATATCACTTTCGTCTTCAGATTCCATTTTTTACAATATATTTATCTTCTGCTACTTTCAAATCAGCTGATAGAAAAACGTGAACATAGCTGCATATCATCGTATTTAAATAATATTTAAATGGGAAAAGGTGACCATTTAAATAAAAATTAAGTCAAATGGTGAAACTGAAAAAAATAATTTTTCACTTAAATTGCTTTCGTGAAACTGGCTGTAAGAGTCCTATTAAAATACTTCTAGAATTTTCCAAAAGACTTGAAAGAAGAAGAAAGCGATATATCGTGAGGTACTTAAGTTCAAATTGCAAGCATCAATATAAATATACATATGTATGTACATATAGATACTTTAGGGCAATTTTATCAAGTAGGTTTTAAAATTTTTCTGCCCTTTAATTACAAACTGTGTACTAAATAAATGTGTTTAAAGCGCAATTACATTGTAAAACCTACTTAAGAAAACGGCCCTTAGAGTGAAAAGTTGTCCAATGTTTTTCTTAAACACTACATATTTTGATGTACGAAGCAAGAGAAATTAAAAATGCACCATTTCGGAAGGGTTTGAGGTACATATGTACTTGTTTTATATTTTCTCGTTAATATTCAATAAAATTCTAATTTTCTAAGTCGAAAAGAGGCTCCGAAAATCCGATTATGCCATAATAATATGGATTTTTTTATACAGATCGAATCTTTTTGATTCTTATGGAGTTTTGCTTTGCTTTAAATACGCATTTAAGTTTTGCGAAATACTTGAAGAAAAACTTATTAGAACTTTTTTTTCCTCTTTTCTAAAATTTTTAAAAATTGACTTAGGAAGTTTTCACTCTAAGTTAGCGATATGCTATTGTCAAGAGTGCATTCAGCATAAATAAAGCTACATCTTCAAAGAAAGGTATACCCATGGATATATGAACAAGTCTCAAAAACAAACAATTAAATGTATAAAGAAAGGAATTCTTGCTATTTTTAGAAGTTTAATTAAAAGACTTTAACTTTAGTTTTTGAATTTGCATATATCAGTTGATAAAAAGTCAGAGCAAAGTAGACAGCGAGTACATTCCATGCCAAAATACACACACAAACAACTCAGTCAAACCAAACCAAATCAACTTATGTATGTATGTACATTCTTACACACACACATAGGAAGGAAGACTCTGTGGAAAGAAGTGCAGCGCCGTCGTCGTCAGCGTCGTCCTTAACTCAAATAAACCAAACAAACGTAACAATTAAAATATGCACAACACGAGTAAACACATTTTCACGGAGCAAATATCCTTAAGGACAAATTCACGAGCGCATGAAATGTATTTAAAATAAGGCGATGACGGCGCCAGCAACAGCAACAGCCACAACAACAGCAACAACAACAGCAATGCGATTTCTACAAAAGGAACAAACACTGAGAAAGAAAGTAGAGCAGACGGTTAAGCGTTAGCACGAGCTGGGGTAAAATATGTAATACGGGCACAGAAGACGGCATTGCAAAGACGCCACACCGTGGAAACATGTAGTAGGTACAAAGGCACAAGGTAAACAATTTTCAAAAATACGTTCAATTTGGCAACTTAAAAGGGAATACAAGTGAGTAAGAAATAAGCAGATTTAATAGACGTAGAGGCAGTCAGAGGTAAGTAAGCGAGTGCGTGGTAACAGATGCAGAACAGAACGTTTGACGCACAGGCCCACAGCAGCAACTGGCGCATGAATGCTTCGAAGACGTGCAGCAATCGAGCAATCGCTTGAGTTAAGTTGCTTACAAGGATTAAAGAGTCACTTAAGTTAACTGGCAAAAAGACGTTTACTTGAGTATTTATAAATGTATTTAAGTGGAATTTTTCTNGTCTCAAAAACAAACAATTAAATGTATAAAGAAAGGAATTCTTGCTATTTTTAGAAGTTTAATTAAAAGACTTTAACTTTAGTTTTTGAATTTGCATATATCAGTTGATAAAAAGTCAGAGCAAAGTAGACAGCGAGTACATTCCATGCCAAAATACACACACAAACAACTCAGTCAAACCAAACCAAATCAACTTATGTATGTACATTCTTACACACACACATATGAAGGAAGACTCAGTGGAAAGAAGTGCAGCGCCGTCGTCGTCAGCGTCGTCCTTAACTCAAATAAACCAAACAAACGTAACAATTAAAATATGCACAACACGAGTAAACACATTTTCACGGAGCAAATATCCTTAAGGACAAATTCACGAGCGCATGAAATGTATTTAAAATAAGGCGATGACGGCGCCAGCAACAGCAACAGCCACAACAACAGCAACAACAACAGCAATGCGATTGCTACAAAAGGAACAAACACTGAGAAAGAAAGTAGAGCAGACGGTTAAGCGTTAGCACGAGCTGGGGTAAAATATGTAATACGGGCACAGAAGCCGGCATTGCAAAGACGCCACACCGTGGAAACATGTAGTAGGTACAAAGGCACAAGGCAAACAATTTTCAAAAATACGTTCAATTTGGCAACTTAAAAGGGAATACAAGTGAGTAAGAAATAAGCAGATTTAATAGACGTAGAGGCAGTCAGAGGTAAGTAAGCGAGTGCGTGGTAACAGATGCAGAACAGAACGTTTGACGCACAGGCCCACAGCAGCAACTGGCGCATGAATGCTTCGAAGACGTGCAGCAATCGAGCAATCGCTTGAGTTAAGTTGCTTACAAGGATTAAAGAGTCACTTAAGTTAANTTTTGACGCACAGGCCCACAGCAGCAACTGGCGCATGAATGCTTCGAAGACGTGCAGCAATCGAGAAATCGCTTGAGTTAAGTTGCTTACAAGGATTAAAGAGTCACTTAAGTTAACTGGCAAAAAGACGTTTACTTGAGTATTTATAAATGTATTTAAGTGGAATTTTTCTCTTTTCGAAGCAATGGTGCAGCAGGTTAGCAATTTTTTTCATTTCTTGTAGATATAAAATGGTAAATAAAAGAATATATGGAGCGAGAATGAATCGTGTAGTTTTAAGAGTCATTGTGGAATTACATGGATGGTTACTTATATTTTTCATTTCACTCATGACCACTCGTATACTTATGAAATGTGTCTAAACCAAACCAAACCAAATTCCCAACAAATCAAAGTAGCGGCTTATGTCGACGATGTACATATATGTAAATGTTTGAATCGGATCATTTTCCTTCGGTTATATGCCCAATTACACTGTAGGGAAAATCTCAAGTTTTGAAATGCCACAAAAAAACGCCGAGAGCTTAATTATTGGTTATAGATTATGGATCTGTATACCATTTTCACAGATCAGACAATTTTCTCAAGATATTCTCATTTTTATAAAAAAAAATCGAACTTTAACAAGGAAAAATTAAGAACCCTAAAATTTGTTGTTATTTGTGATACAGCCTTTTGTGTTGCCAAAAAATTAAGCTACCAACGATGAAAATCGGTAGATAAATAAACCATTTTTGAATGGTTAAATAAAAATGTAGAAATATTTATTATGAAATAGAAGCAGAAAATAATGTTGCTCATTCGCCATATCGTACATGGCAGTACTTAAGCATAATCATATATGGCTTATGAGTTAAATTTTTTTAAATAAAATCTGAATTTTTGTTCATTCGCAATGCTGACTTAAAATGAAAATATCTTGGGAAAATTACCTTATCTAGAAACATGGTATACAGATCCGTAATCTAGTACTCAAAATAAAGTTTACGTGTCTCGGGGTTTTTTATTGCCATTTTAGGGTGCCTAAGGTGTATGGAGGGAACTCTGGTGAAAGTAGATTCCTGGAGCATTTATTTTTCATTTCGTGTGAATTCTTTACAAAGAAGACAAAATTACCTGATGAAACCTATATTCATTGCAAACCTAATTGGATCTCTCATAAAGGGTTAAATATCTCGGATTTTCTCTGGATAACAAGCCTGAACACTGAGGAGTGACCATATGCATTCAAAATAAGTATAGACAATTGAATTATACACGGCAATAGTACAACCCATACGTTCATATGTAGCTCAGTTCTTGTGGCCAGCAATAATTTAAGTATTAGCGAAACTTAAATGGTAGTTGTTATTGGTGCCACGGGTGCAAACAGGTGCTAACCAACTGGGGGTGTAAAGGTGGACTCGATTTATTGCCTACAAATTTCATCGGAAATTCAGCTGCTCCAGCGCAATTAGAAGATGAATTTTAGGTTAATGAAGAGAAAGCACATTTGCACACAGTGCCACTCTTAACAAGTTTTTGCCTTAAAATGCACAATTTTTGTCGAATTTACATAAAATTTGTACACATTAAAATTTTTGTTGCTCCAGGGAACTTATATCGCGAAAATGAAAGTTATATCTGCTAATCATAAGTTGCTAGAGCACTTTAAAAATTCTGACTGAAAATTTACCCCAAAATAAGCTAACATTTACCATTGTTTCTGCGACAGAAACCGAATTGGTTAATTATAAAAATTAATCTGTCGATAGGTTCGGAGTTTTACCTTTGGAACGCCGCACTAAGCGTTTTCGTGAAGCTCTAAAAATTATAACTACAACACTTGAGCATAGCCTTCGTATCAAAACTTAAGACTTATTCTACGTCAAAAACAGTAATAAGATTGGCAAAATTTGCTGATGCTCATGAAAGGTATGAAGCCTTCTGCATAGCCGTAGAAAGCGCGGTCCTTACTTGCTTTATTTCATTCAAGGCACTTATTGAAATATTGGAGTAAATTATGGGCCTAATAGCATTTTCACTTCTCATCCGCATCGACTTACTTAAAATCACCGGCGATGGGAATCAAAGCAAGGCGCAACGCCCCCTAAATCTGTACGTTCGGGACAACTCCTGCGAAATGGCACTGTAACCCTACTGTAAAGCCGGCACTGTATATTACTATACTATAAAGGTTGCGATTCTCAAAACAAAAAAGGAATAACCAAATGCTTCGTGTCGTTTTTCAGAAAAATCTACGCAATCAGACGTAGTTATCATCCTTTTCCACATACCATTATGGGAAAATCTTAAATAAAGGAAAATATTATGCAGTCTCATGTCCAAATATTTCTATGACATAATTAAATCCTTGCACTAATTAAATTCTCAATCCAAGGATAAAAATTCCAAAGTCGACCACTCGGACAAACCCCAGAAATATACGCATATGCGTACATAAGTGCACGTACATTCATATGAATGACTCCAAACATGAGAAAAAAGTGATATATTCAAATTGAGCATCCACAGCTAAATATACGCACATTCGTTCATATGTTTTACCGTAAATGTTAAAAGCTAAGTAAGTAAATACCACAGCGCAGCTTTTCACATTTAATTTTTCAACTACCTTAATTGCAGGCAAAAACTTTTTCCCAACATTTAATTGCATAAAAGTTCATTTGATAATCCAGGACGAGCTGGTGCAAATGGACAAACGAATGAAAGGTAATAGAGAGCAGTACCCTGTAAAGAAATGGAGTGGCGATACGGCACATACATACATACATACATACATACATACATAAATATGTTGGTATGGTCATCCTAAGCGCATGCTTTAGACAAATTGTAAACGTACATACTCGTTAAGTGAGCATAATGCGACCCACCTTCTTTCGCCCAGCCTCCTCCAGAGTGTACACTCTATGAACGCTCGCATAATTCTTTCAGCGCTTAAGTAAGTCTGAATCCTTTTGCAGGACATAGGAATTACGTTGGCGCATTTGTACCTTTTTTTTGTGCGACGCGTCGCCGCGCTGCCGACCTAAGTTGATAATCCAGCATAATGCGCTTTTATTTGAAATAATAATGTTGAGGCCGAATTGCTGCCACTGTCAATAAGACCGGCAGCCCGACGATGGTCAGACTTGGGGTGGGCGGTAATGCTGCTGCAAACACCATTAAACATTTTTGGGGTCACATTCTCGTAACTAACAAGTGGTGGAAGTGGCGTAGAAGTTTAGCAAATGACCAGTTGGATAGTCATGCGTTCGCTTAATGCTCTGTACATAGTCACACCAAAATAGTGTGTAAATGAGCTGTGGCACTTTTCAAATGTAAAGTTAAAAAGGTGTTTACATGCGTGTGTTTTTTGTGTGCATTTGATAACGCCAAGTGTTGAATGTAACCCACATGAAAAATCCAAACCCAATATGCTGTCTATAAAATAAAATTAAAAGTAAAAAACCAACTGCCTGAGCATTTGCTCATTGTCAACCGCAAAATTGTCGCGTGAGGTGCTAAAGGTCCACACAAACGAACGCCTACACGCACATACGTTTTCCACTCGTTCGCCACGGGGTTAA
>NW_016173245.1:0-12161 GCF_001687245.7 Rhagoletis zephyria
ATATATATATATATATGCATCCATTTAAAAGCTGTTAATCGATTAGTTCCAAGTCAAGTAATGGTAATCGCAGCATGAAAAAGTTAATTAACAATCATTTAGAAACATAAAATTATCACCTAGTTTCGACATTTATTCGTTCAGTGATGCGCTGCAGGAGCTTAAAACAAAAACAAAAGCATTAACTATTTAAAGTAAGACATAATTTATTTAAATTACTCCCAAGATTAGCATTGCCTACGTATTTAATTTGATTACATTAACACATCGTTTGTTTGATACTTAGTTGGCTTCGTTGGAATTTCTTGTCTCAATGTTTTCCATAGCTCCGAAGCCAAACTAATGAATTTGTAGATATTATATGTATGTATGTATGTACATATGTATGTATAAGTAGTGCAGTAAATTGAATGAAATTTGAGTGTGGATATAAAGACGGATTCGAGCACGACATAAAATCATAATTGAAAGCACGAGCCCAAAAACGTAAATGTCAATTGCATTTGAAAGCTTTATTAAGAAGAGTGGTTGGGAATATGGGGAGAGAGGGAAGGAAGGAATATGGCCATTAAGGAGGAGCTAATTTGTATGAAGACAAAACAAATCTGTTTTTTTTAATTGTGGCAACCTATATAAACGTGATGTGTTGCTGAAGGTTATTGGAGGTTATTTGGAACTTCCGCATTGAGCCAAAAGTCTTTGATGACCTAAAAATCGTCTTTCACAAATTTGAATAGTATTACACGAGGCAAACAAAATGAAAAAAATAATAGAAAAAAAAATATTTTCTAAATATCAGGCTATTCCAGTAAAATATTTTTTTTTTAATAAAAATTAAAAAATAAATAAATTTTCAATGGATTTAGCAAAAAATATATTTGTTATAATATTATTTAACAGCACGGGTTTTTGCCTTTCAAATGAGGGAATAAAAACTTGCCCATATTTTGCGCTTTTTGAAGTAATGCGGTTTTTGCTAATGCATAAAATTATTTCTTCATTTTTTTGTCAGTGCTATCAGATCTGCACTATTAGTTTGATTTTCAAGAATGATGTGTGAGATTAAAAAGCTTGAACTGTAGATAATAACGCTAGTTTTTTTTTTAAGAGTTGCCAGCTGTTAAAGAAAATAAATCCAAATTTTTTAATAAGTTAAATGAATTACTAAAAGTTAGGTATCAATCGAATTGGGTATGAAAAGGGTATATTTCTTAACTACATGTAGGCGGGTTGCCACCTGTTTAAAAAATCGAATTCCATTTGAATTAAGGGAATTAGGTAATTAAAACAGATAAGACATTGTATTCTTTTATTTTATTACAATATGTAAATACCTACATTGTCAAATAACGATTTGTTCTGATAACATTCCTTTTAAATACCTGGACTCTTAAATTAACTTTCAGGAATGGTTTTACTCTTCATTTGTGTATTTCTTGCTAAATATGTCATACTTTTGACTTTGTCTGATACACATATTTCAGGTACCCCTATCCTTTAAATACATAATTGAATTATATTTTTTAAACAGGTGGCAACACCTCTAGGTGTAGTTTAAACATAAAGAATTTAGCTAACCATTTCGATATATAATCATATTGTAATATTTAATTAATTAACTTACTAAATAATTTTAATGCAATTTTCAATAGGTGGCAACTCTTAAAAAACAAATAAATCTTTAGTGCACATCCGATTTTGAAAATCTTTATTTTATGCTAAAATTCTATCTCACTTTCCAAGCTTCACCAATGTGGGTCCGGTATTTACGGAGATATCGTAGTTTTTGAATTCTTCGAACATACTTTTATATGGGAGGTGGGCGTGGTTACCGTCCGATTTCGCCCATTTTCAATACCAACTTATGGGCAACCTTTGTACTAAATTTTGTTGAGATATCTCAATTTTTGATTCAGTTATCACGTACAGGGACGGACAGAGGGACGGACGGACAGTCATAGCTAAATCTTTTCATTCTGAGTAAATCGGTATATATACATGTTTATATCTATCTCGCTATATACCCGCTATGGGTATAAAAATGTTCATAGAAATTAAAGTCAAAGTCTAATACATATACTAAAATGCTTTGATCTACAAAAATAGAATATATATACTGGAAATACTAAACCAAGGCAATTCAAAGCCTTGCATCAGTAAATTAATTGCACTTCATATTTTTTTTTTAGTTCTTTTGTTGCCACTCAACACCTGCTACAGATGTCAAGAGCTCAATGCTTGCAAAATTTTGGGCAACTTGCGCACACATCAACCGAAATTCATTGTTAACTGGTGTTTGTGTAAGACAAAAAAACCGTACTAAATTAAATTTGTGCAGCAATTTCGACAGACATTCGTCACGCTGATATGTATGTACGTGCCCAAAAGCTTGCGTTTACTTGCATTGCCTCTAAACGCCAAAGAAAAAAGATTTATTTCTTCATTCAAGCATCCATCTGTCATTGCATTGATTCATTCAAAAACGGCTAATGCTATTTGTGGCTATTGCTGCTGCTGCTGCTGCTTATGTTGGTGGGTGTTGATGCAATGTGCAATGTAATTTTTGATTGATGTATTCGAATTAGTGGAGCAGCATACATATGTTGCACCTGCGCAGCTGCACGAACCACAGCGGCCACACCAAATTGGCGCATTGATACCACCTTGCACACCAAGACGCTCGTGTCTATATACGCACTGCGAATGAAGGCAAAAGTCGAAGAATAAGAAGAAGAAAATTCCACAATTTTTCTTTATTTTTTTTTTAGCACAGAAATTCTCTTAAATACCCCAAAAAATCTTGTCTTTGTTCCAATAACCATTTTTGGTTTGAACAACGAGCGGCAACCAAGCAGAAACCCATTAATTACTTCCTCCTATGGCGCGCGCATTGAGTGTAGAGTTGCAACATTGTCAGCAGTCAACAGATTGCTTTAGCAGCAGTGCGGTATTGATGCGATTGAGTGATGTAGAAGCAGCTGTTGATAGGAGTGGGATTACATACCTGGAAGAAGAAGGAAGAAGGAAAAATGTTTGGAAAAATAAATTAGTGATTTGTTAAATTTATGTTTTCAGTATTATTTAGAAATAATAAATCTTACAAAAATATACCAATTTATACTCCCTATCTTTCTTAACTTAAAAAAATGCTGGCCAATTTTGATGCCTTAAGTTTATAAATAACAGACTTTTACTAAAAAAAGAGGAGTATCTTTATATTAAAAATTAAACAAATATTTTAAGCAAAGCTTAGAATATATATAATTATTTATGCTTGTATTTTAAATGGCTTTTGAAAATGACAAATGAAAAAAGCAAACAATTAAAAATATTGTGTTATATTAACTATTCGATAAGATGGGAAATTTAATTCTTGTGTTCGTGGTAAACTCCGCTAGGCTAATTTTAATGATTTATATTCTAAACTAATAAATTTGCGCTACAAAAGGACACAATTTAATTCATTTAATTAATTTTTAGAATTTACAAAAATCTTAAAATTTCAATAGAAAAAAGTAGGCAGAAAATATGAACCAATTTCAAAAGACAGCGATCCCCAGCTATTCGAGTTTCGAAATGCAAAATTTTTTGTTTCCGCTTCACCCTAATGTGTCGAGTTTCAACTACATTGCATTACATTTTGTAGCTAGTATTTGAGATATTTATAAGTAATTTTTTTAATTATTTTTAAAGTTGGAAATTATTTTCAAAAATGTGTCTGAATAAAATCGTATACCAACCGTTTTTGTTTTATATCATTATCTGATTATTGTATTTTATTTAGCTTAAACAGAGTAAATTGTTAAATAGGTGGCAACGCCGTTTGAAAACCTCAATACTGTCATTGAGCTTTGTACCATGATTTTGTTTCTCAGGAAAAATGGAAAAGCATTTGAAAATGTTTTTGAAACTATGCTTACTTCTACTTGTTTCGATTGACATCTATATACATACATATATTGTAATATTGAATTCGACTTAATAATTAAAAAGAATTCGGCTTATAAATAGGTGGTAATCTCCTTCAAAAATATTCTAGTTTTCAATTATAAATAAACAAATAGAATAAGACTTTTAAATAGATGGCAACCCTGTTTAAACATTTTTCGTAATAGCGCTTTCTTAAATTGTCCTGTTTAACTCTCCTACTGTTATATTTTATTAAATTTAATTTGACTTTTAAACAGGTGGCAACCCTCTTAGAAGTGTTTTCGTAATAAAACTTCTGAAACTCATTTCGTTTGACATGCATATTGTATATTTTACTTACCGATTGAATTTAATTTGACTTTTAAACAGCTGGCAATGCTCTTTAAAAATATTTTCGAAACAAAGCCTTCTTATACGTATGACGTGTTATAATCATATTGTAATAACTAAAAAAATATTATGATTATAAAGTGGAATTTGACTTTTAAAAAGGTGACAACCTTCTTCAAAGTGTTTTCAAAATAAAGCTTCCTTAAGACTCTATCACTTGTAACAACTTATTTTCTTTCTTTAACTCTCTAAACTGGTGGCATCCCTTTTAAAAAATTTTTTCACAATAAACCTATTCTAAAATTTGTTAGTTTAAGATCCTTATTTGAAATTTTTCTCAAAACAAATTTTTTAAACAGTCCTCTTCAAAAATAGCACTTAAAAATGAAATGTACTTAAACGTGTATATCTTTATTAAAAAAAGATCTAAAAGTTAAAAGAACATTAAATTAAAAGATTCAAGAAAAGCAGTGTGTCGGCAACTGGCTGAGCCAGCTGGGGTCGTTGTATCGAATCACACTGAAGAAGTCTGATGAGGAGATAGGGTGATCTCCGAAATAGCTATCACTTCTACCATTTTTATAAATTATTTTTGGTTTTTACACAATAGTTTTTCATTAAAAACGGCCTCAAGCTCAATGAAATTGTTGAATATAATTGTTATAAGGTCATATATTTTTTATTTTTAACACAATAAAATCTAAAAATTAAAGGAAAATTAAGTTAAAAAAAATAATAAACTATTATTAAAGAAAAAAATTAAATACGTTTCTAAAAATTTAATGCAATTGAAAAAATAAATATTTCTTTCTAAAATAAAACAATCGGGAAAAAATAAAAAAAAAATTAATAAGTTCCTACAAAGTAAATGAAATTAAAGACTAAATATTTTTCCCCCTTCAAGATAACCAAAGCTAATAGTTAAAAGGAAATTCAAATAAAAAAAACATATATTACAATGAAGAATTTGCTGTCAGAGGTTTCGAGCCCGGCACACAAAGGTACATCCGTTGTTTGCTCACTCGCCCATTGCCACTGTAGCTTTTCACCACGAGTGGTAACTGAGAGAGCTTTTTTCTAAGGCTTTTGCACTATATAAATTAGCCTAAATTTAAGGTTTATTTTCAAATAAGAACTCCTCGAAAATCGATGCGAATTTACCTTTTAATAAATATAATAATTTTATAAAATTTCTTAAACATAAAAATTTCATTGAATAGCTCAAATATTCCAACTACTTTAAGGAATCGATTTAAGCGGCCAATTATAGTATGTATGAAACAGTCTCAAAAGCACTTAAAAACTAATTTCAGCTAAAATTTTAGGCATCTCATCTATATACATATGCAAAAAAATCCAATAATTTGAGTTGAACTTTTTCCTTATCGGCATTATCCTATTATGCCAACAATCTACCAAATATTTTAAGCTTATTAAATGCTGTAACGCCTCATTGACTTGCCCACATTTTTTTTCGAATTTGCAGGTTTTATTATGCTCGTATCGGACTTTTTTTATCTCCTCCTTCTCCTGTTTAATTTCGCGCATTTTATTGCCCATTTGACTTGTCAGCTTGCCACACAAAAGCCGGTTACTTTGTTTGTGATACGCATCTTCAGCGTTCACAGCAGTCAAAAGGGCAAAATTTTACAATCGAAAATGAAAATAGTTTTCGTTGTTTACAGCGACGGTTACTGTTGCTGTAATTAGGACAATTCAACGCGGTGATTAAGTAAAAGGTAAACAGAGTAATAAGCAGTTATAAAAGTAACAGCCGTAAAGTGACTATGCAGTTAGGTTGTATGTATGTATGTATGTGCATCCGTTTTGGGTGCAATATGANTTTGTTGCAAAAATTCTGCATTTAATATTAATAAAAATATTTGTTAAGCATAAATGGTACAAAGATGATTTGCAAAGTGAGTGCTAACGTTTTGCAATACTAAATTTGAAAGCTAATTTTGGGTATGAGCAGATGTATTTAGGCGGCAAAGTATAGGATAGGTACTTCTGCCAAAATTATGGATACAAATTTCAATGAGAAAATGAATTAAAAGTATTGAACAAATATTTATCTGGACTTGCTTTTAATTTTTAGGAAAGCAGCAACAAATATACATACGTATCCAACTTTAAAAAGTAGCAATGAAAATTTAGTAATAGTAGTTTTAATTAAAAAAAAAGTAAGTGCGCCTGGGCCACACTAGAGAAGTGAATCTTACGTTACATATGTATCTATTTTGTCTCATAACTATTATAATATACATACATATGTAGATACATAAATTTGCTTTTGCTTAAGGTTACATTTTTTGTCTTTTTTCTATCTAGATCTCTACCTCTACCTCTGAAGTTTTAGTCAGCACATATCTCAACGATAGTCCTTGTTAAAACTCCGTGTTTTATCTTCAAGGCCAAATAAATTTTAGCATCACATCACTACTGTCGAGGACCAACTTGCCTGGCAACGCTGCACAGAGCCCAGCCGTGAACGATGTGCTCCCGATACCGGGCGACCGTAAAGCTTTTCTAGCCTTCTTTGGGCACGGGGAGTCTTCTCCCGGGGGGGCATATCATTTCTACCACACTTGCGGGGTTTAAGGTTAGAAATGGTATATATTCAACACCCTTAAATTTGGAATCTGGTTCTCCTAAAATTGACGCTACTGAGCTGCTTTGTCGTTAAAAAAGGCCCACATAAGTGCACAATAAAAATACACAGCATACGCGACCACCAACAATAGTTCTCTTTCAGCTCCTAATAGGAAATTTTAAATGTTTGTCCATCTCACAATTGTGGAATAAACCTGAGTCCTGCACTGTAAACTCCAGGTATCGTGTGCTTCCTAGCAGTAAGCTTACAGCGTTTGGTGAGCCTACTACTGGTGATCAGATTGATCAGCTGAAGATGAAGGTAAGTTTAATAATTTTAGTTATATAAGGACAAAGAAAAAAAGGCAAAAAAGGTTAAGGTAAAGTTACTGTAAGGAAAAGGATATACATATATAGAGACACCACTCATGTCCTCTCCACACCTGAACTTGCATTACCTTAATTCATTACATCTGAACACACTACACCCAAACTCACCACAATTATCCTAAAGCCACCATACCTAAATTCCCCACACCTAAACTCACCACGCCTAATCTGAACTAACTCAAAATTTATCACACCTAAATACACCACACGTGAACTAACCACATGTCATAAAATGACATAATATCACATGACATGATATGAGATCACGTGATATGACATTCTACCACATGACATCGCATTACCTGAAATCACATCATGATATACGATGATCTACGAGGGTAATAATGCAGTTAAATGTTTCGTATTGTTATAAATTTCATTCACACTATAATAAATGCTATTATATGGTATTTTCTTTTAATTTAATTTTATTCTTAAAATATGCATGCCTTTAAACAAACACTTCGAACAACTTTCAGCTTCGTTCTCCTTTCTCTTTCTCCTTTCTGTTTCTATTTAATTATTCTGAATTCTCTGTCGTTCACTTTTTCGACTTAAGACGCCACGCGCTGGCATACATACATACATACATACATACATACTATCCAGTTAACATATACTCGTATGCTAATTTTAAGTAAAAGTGTGAGCAAAAGTGAATCAGTATTTACAAGCAGGTTTGTCGCTTAAGTCTTTTGTACGGACTACTATGACAATGAAAAGGCTTGACGGAAAGTAAACAAAGCGAATATAAATGTGAATGTGTAACTTGTGCGTCTTTCAGGAAAAAGAAATTCCTTATAATTTCGTAATCGTTCAAGTAAATTATCTTTGCACAAATTATAAAGGAAATAAGCGAAATTTAGGTTAGTTATTTATTAAAATTAAGAGAGCTAATCTGTTTTAACGATCGGATTACATAAGTTCAACACCACCCAAAAGTGTGAACAATTTTATTAATAAAATCTTTTTCACATGCCTTAGCTTGTGAAACGTTCATAAAAATAATTAAACTAATTGAGTTGAAAGTATTTTGCTGCTATTTTGTAATTAAAATTTTTAAATTTCCATATACATTTTTTATTTTTTCTGTACTTCTTTTTCTCTGGTTGGGACTCTGTGTCATTTATATCACTTATTTGGGCGAAATTTATTGCTTGTGTCGAACATTTATGGCATTTCCAAGCACTCAATGCGGTCGGGTTACTCATTTCATGCCACAAATATTAAAAATGTCAAGCAACTAAAAAAAATAAAAAATACTACCAAAAAAATTAAATAGTTTCTTATTGCTGTAAAGAGTGAGTTAACATTTTGCAGACATATTTTTTGCTTTCGTGTAACTGAATTTTTTTTTTTGGAAATTTTTTATTTTGGCACTTATCTCTGAGCGCATATCAGCCGCTGGCTGCACGAGTTTATAAATATTTTTATTTTTGGTGTTGCTTGCTTTTTTGGGCTTTTCACGTTTTAATGAGCTGCGCGACAAGAAGTTTTCTTGTATGCGTTAATTGCATGCCATTTACTTGGCGAGCTACTTTGCGACATTTTTGTTTTTTTTTTTTTTTAGCCACACAAGAATTTTTGTTTTCTTGCTACAAGTAGCACGATAATATCGCTAGACTATTTAATCTAATTTATGTGAATTGTGTAGTCAGTTAGCGCAGCTAGAAAAAATGTAAGTGTCTTTTTATATTTTTCTTTATTTATTTGGGAGTGTCTGTCTGTCCTCATTGTGTTTGTGCCCCAGCAAAAAAAGGTTGCATAAATTTCGCACCTAAAATTGTTGTCATACGCTTAGCTCGGTTGGCCGTTGTTCATGCGGCGCGCTGTATGTGTGTATGTGCCACCTATTGTGGCATAATAGAGCGCAGCCGCGTTGGTGGCACTGGTTGTTTGGTGGCTTAATAAAGTCAAAAGCAACTTACATCGTATATATGTATGTCACTTGTGCAATCCAATACCCTTGTAGAAATATATATGTGAGCGTATGTATAGGTGTGAATGCACAACAATGCGTCTTAAGGGATTTGCATGCATTTTATTTCCCTGTCCCCCCCTTTACTCTTTGCTGCAGCAGCTCGATTATGTCAGCATGCAGGAGGAAATTTTTATTTTTGTGCACTCACAGCGGCAATTTTTTTATTTTAAATTCAAAAGTGTCTTTTGTCACCCAGCAAATGCCACAAAAATGCTGTCACCATTGCCGTCGGTGGCTACTTACTATCTCCTATAGATACTTTGCGTTGCTCCAGTTGCCACAAAAGCAAACAAAGCCACTCAGCTCATGGGGCCGCTGATCCCACAACAATTCGTAATGAAGTCATGTTGGACTTTTATTTGAATTGACTTTTTGTTACTTTTGTGACGCATTAAAGCCGCTTAAGTGTGGCATTTACTGTTGGCCAGCCAGCAGCGGCTTGACAGAGTGTAATAGGGTAGAGTAAGTGTAAGTGGCATAAGGGGGTGGGTTGCACAATTGTTTGCTTGCGTGTATGTATGTATGTGTACATATGTACTGCCACCTGTATAGGTAACATTGCTGTTGTCGTCTGCAAGTGTTGCGACTAACTACAATTGTGTATTTGTTGCTATTTTTACACGGCTGCTGCTTGCTTTTTTCGCCACCTTCGCCAGCCATTTACTCAACACTCATTGACAGCATTCACTCGCCCGCTGCTGCTGTTGCTGCGAAAGCTGTTTGTTTTTTTGTTTTTTTTTTTTGGTGGCAGCTATTGTTTCTGTTTATCTTTCAGCACTACATTTGTTACACTTTTAGTTTTCTGTTGATTTTAATATGCACATTTTTGAGATTTTTTCGCTTGGCTTTTTTCAGTTGATTGCTTCACAGCGGTGTGTAGTTGGGTACAATGAGACGAGATTGAAAGAAATGCGGGTGTGTAGCTGCCTGCAGCAGATTTAAAAGACTACAGCGGAATGGAGGGGTGGTGTTTAGAGTATTAAATTAAAATTAAAACAAATAAAACAAAATATATAAATTTGTAGGTTCGAACATATAATTTTGGACAAGGATTTTTGTGAATTTGCAATTAAAAATATAGTTTATATACTATGTTTATATACATAAAAACCAAAGTTTTAAACGTTTTAGAAAACTGAAGTAATTCCTGAAATTCGTATCTAAATTTCAAACCTACTTAGAGATGCTGTTTTGTATTCTAGAATTATCGTTGATTTCTATTGATTAAGCCATATCTGTCTATCCGTTTCTCCGGCTGTCCGTGCATGCGATAACTCGAGCAAAAATTTGCCGAGAGAAATTTGGTGTGTAGGCTGATCTTCATTCAAGGTAGGTTGGTATTGAAAATGGGCGAAATCGCACTATAGCAACGCCCACTTGCCATACAACGGTGTTTTAGAATTATGCAAGAACTTCGATAATTAGGTGATATTTTTTTAAATTTTCTTTTTCATGCAGAACATATGCATATATGTATATATAGCTATTTAGATGATCCCAATATATTTTTTTTTTGTAAATGAAGTGACATATATTAACCCAGTCAGCAGAAATCCGAAAATGGATTCGAAAAAGAAAAAAAAGCAGATGAATTGCGAATTTTTTTCCGTTTACTGATTCCATTTTCGGATACTTTGACGATCCGTTTTACCACTAAAGTGTGCGGCAGAAATGTATGTACGGGAAAGAAAAAAAATTGTTTTGAAATACCAGTACGCTCTTCTACACGTTATTCACGTCATTGTTAAGCTTAAACAAATAAAATACAATTATTGCTTTAAAATAACATCGGCCTTTTCGAACGTTTTCCAGATAAGAAAATTTTGTAAATTAACGAAAATTGTTGTTGTTTTCCGAGACCGCATTGTCTTTGGAATTCTCTCGAAATTCTTTTCACTTTGATCTACGATTTGGATTTGGTTAATAAGTGTCCTGGTCGATGGGTTCAGGATCGTAGATGCGAATTGAATACCAGCTCTTCGTAGACATTTTCTTGGTTGCCAAAAGTTGGCGAGGATTCCGTGTTACAAGAAGGGACCATTAAGTCACAACACTAGTGGAATGTCGTTTTCGAGTTCTTCCAGCTACTTTTTTTTTTTTTTTGAAATTCGAGAGTGCATGTGCGCGCTTAAATTTATATTGAGAACATCAACTTAATTAAAAACTTTCAAAACCCAACTGAAATGAAAAAGTAAACAAAAAACGCTGAAAATATGTATACGAGTGAAATAGATGTATGTATGTAAATATAAGTACATCTTCCGCTGCCAAAAGAAGCGCTCCTTCCGGATTTTTCATTAAAAAATTAAAAAGTTATCACTATTAAAAGTGAGTCACACTTACTATGTTACAACATCAAGTGTTTGTTCACGTATTGTAAACAACATCATTTTACCAATATATACCACTATACGGATATCGTATTTCGTTTTTATGTCCTCTAAATGCGCTAACTCCCCCACTCACTTGCTCGTAAAGACAGCCTATAAACCTACATACATAAAGTCAACGTCAACTGTGGGTGTTACCAAAGTACTTCACATCGACTTATTGGCGCGTCGCTTAAATAAGATGTTCCATGCTGCGGTCCCTTGAAGCTTTTTTTATAACCTCAGAGTGTGCTTAAATGAGCAATTTAACAAGCATGTGCAACAACACCCTCTATTATTTTATGACTAGCTGGTAGTCATATTTATACGAACGAAACAATGCCGCTAACCCAAAAAAAGTATGCATATTGTTGTGAGTGTGAATACTTACATATATGCATATGCCTGTATGTATGCATGTACGCATATTGTACGTGTGTTCAAAAGCTTACCATCACTACACACAGTGGCACAACAATATGCACTGTGATGCTTACTATGATGTCAAGCGGGTATTCCGTCAGCGCAACCATTAAACGGATGCATAAATCATTTTCGACAACTACCAA
>NW_016173246.1:0-12161 GCF_001687245.7 Rhagoletis zephyria
GTACAGTACATATTTGTACAAATCAATCAGAACCGAATCGTATGACTCTACAGGATTTGGAAATATTAGTGAGCCAACTAGCGGTGTGTGACGACGCAACCGGCAAAATGATGTCCAGAACCTTTAGGTGAGTCTGCTAAATTTTAATATTCGTAGTAAGTCAAAATCTTTATTATACTACAATAGGGCTGTTCAGGATGTTGTGGAAATGGTCTTGGATTTGCAGTTGGATTTGCATTTGCAAATTTTATGCTTTCTGCCATGGCAACAGTGTGCATTTTATTGTTGTGAATTTACAAATGCAACGCATAAAGCAAATCCAAGAGCATATGCACAAGATTCTGAACAGCCCTAATACATATACTATTTTATGAGTGGAAAAATTCTTGCGCCACATTGACTAGGCACCTGCAGAGCACAGGTAAATTGGCTATCGCTTGAAGCTACATACATACATAAGTATGTATATACATTAGGGTAGTCCAAAAACAGTTAAGTCAGTAAACAGTAATTGTAATGCTCTCACCCCCTAGGTTGTTCTATATCGAAAAAGTATAACCCTATTTTTTATTTTGAAATCAAAAAATATTTAGAGGTCGCTCAAAGCGCTCAAAGTTTTCCATGTATTTTTATATGGGAAAAATAAAATTTTTCGTAGAAATGGTATAGAATTCTTGAAAATCAATATTTTTCGATCGGAAAACTTCAATAATAATACCCAATTGTTCATTTAACCATTTTTTAATACTAACGATTTTTCAGTGGTCGCGCCATTGCATTTTTCGGGGTTTTTGTAGGTTTCTGGCGGACCTATAAATTATAGTTGCGATGAAAAAATGGTTAAATAAACATTTGGGTATTATTATTGGGAATCTTCTGCATATAAGCAGAGTTTTCTGGTTGAAAAATATTGATTTTTAACTATTCTATACCATTTCTACGAAAAGTTGTTTTCCCCCCATATAAAATACATGGAAAACTTTGGGCGCTTTGAGCGACCTCTAAATATTTTTTGATTTAAAAATAAAAAAATAAGGGTATACTTTTTTCGGTTAAAAAGATTATTAAATATTTTTATGCAGATTTTTTAAGCTTAAATTATGTTGTCATCTGAGCGGATTTTTTTTCCAAAATATTCTTTAAGAAACTATTTTTATCACAAAAAAACTTAATTTTTGGAGGTATTTTCAAATCGGTCCAGCTAACGTAAATCTTAATATTTATCCGAAATATTTTGGTAGACTTCTTCAAATATAATACATTTTGTAATCCCGGCAGAAAAACCGAAACTTTTTTTGGTTATGCAGTCTAATGTAGTACATACCTACATACATGTAGCTTGTATTGAACTTTAGTTGTATGAAAAACATTTTTCAAGGATAAGTAAAATATGCGTTTTTTCAGGGACGGAAAATAATCATTGTTTTTTAAATTTTAACCAAAAAAAAAAAACAAACAAGTTATAAACGTCGTAACACACGTTTAACTACACTCACGTATTTGTGCTCATANTATTATTGAGCTATATTTTTTCAATTAAGAATAATGATCATTCAAAAAACTTCCGACGCATCCTTTTTAAAGGTAGCGACACCCTAATAAAATTTCAGTAGATTGGACTCTATGGCCTTTTCTATTTTACAATAATCATTATTTTTAAGTGCAAAAATAAAAATCATAAAATAATCATTATTTGTGATCGAAAAAATAAAATCAAATAACAATTATTTGCATTGATCGAAAAAATAAAACTCAATAAGAATTATTGTTTTTAAGCAAAAAATAATAAAATTCACCAAATAATGATTAAAAGCTGATTTAAATTATTTTACTCATAATGATTACCGTCCGTGTTTTTTTTTATTTTAACACGTAAGAAAATGTGAAAATTATCAATTCTGCGACCTCTGGCGGATGTTTTAGGAAAAGGATAAGTAACAAGTAATTTTTACCAAAAAATAAACCGACTTAAAAAGAAAATATATATATCTATATATTTCATTATCCAATGATCGGATCTAAACCAAATTAGTATGGGACCACCTCTGAGACACTACCTTTCCGTTGCAAAAAGAATTATTGAAATCGGTTGGTGCAAAGTTATGCGGTAACATACATAAAAAAAAAAATAAAAAAAAATAAAATATTCCGACGAACTGATAACCTCCTCCTTTTTTGGAAGTCGGTTAAAAATAGATTCTTCATACCAAAAACCTCTTATAGCATGCTTTTATACAAAATTTAGGCACTTCAGCAAAATGATAAGTAAAAGAGACCTATTTTCGCAATTTGGCAAACTCCAAATTAATTTTAGACCAAAGGTTTCTTCGGCAAATTTGTTTAGAATTACACTTAGCATCTTGATATGCTATACGCCTATAGTCGAAAAAAAATTTACCCGCCCTAACATACATACATACATGTCTACGTAGTTATTTTACCGCTTTGTTTTAAGTATTATTCATAGTTTTGAAATATATTTCGCGAAAGAAAAAAGGGTTAAGTAAGGTATATACATACATACATATGTATATACATATGTTTGTACATACATACATACTTACTTACTTACATATATACTTGCCTTTGTGACGTAGAAATCGCGTGTTTTTCATAGCTAAAGTCCAAAGTCCATTGGCGAGCCACTTAGATAAGCCTTTTATAAAGAATTCTTTATTCATTTAGTGTGCACAACATTAAATTCTTTTGTAGCTTACTCATTCTAAAGTTACCAAAGATACTTTCGATGATAAAGTGTAATATTAAATTTACCGAAATGGCTGTTATCAGTATATCAAGCAGCGAATCAATCAGTAAAAAGGGGAAATACAGACTTTTCTCCATCAATTGTGAAAAGAAAAACATATTTAGAAGAAAATTTTAGCAACTGTCTTTCAACTCACCATGATCTTTCGAAATATAAGGAAATCTTTCCTAAGACAATTATCAATTCTGGCAACTACCTTGAAAGCTCTTTTCTGTCTTTCGAGAGACTGATTGAAAATATTGCTAAAGAGGGGGTCTTAGCGTTATTCTCATTACCTTTTTGCAATAAGTTTTATAAAAAAAAATTTACAAAAAAATATTTTTCTTTTCAAAATAATAAAAACTTACGATTAAAAGAAAATTACATTTAAACAAATAATAAATTTTAAACAAAGAAAAAATAAATAACTAAAAGTTTCTAAAAATTACACTGAATTTTATAAAAAAAATTTTTTACAAATAAAATCTAAAATTTAAAGGAAAATTAAAGAAAGAAAGAATAAAAAAATTAAAAAAGAAAAAATAAAGCAAGTTTCCCAAAATTAAATTAAATAAAAAAATACGTTAATTTTTAAAACAATAAAATCTAAAAGGTAAAAGAAAAAATAAAATAAGTTTCTAAAAATTAAATTAAATTTAAAACATATTTTTCTCATTAAAACAATAAAAAAATATTATTAAAAAAGAAAAAATAACAAAATTTTCTAAAAACTAAATGAAATAAAAAATATATATTTTGCTTTATAAAATAGTAAAAATTAAGAAATCAAATTCTAAAAGAAAAAAATTAATCGAAATAGGAAAAAATATATAAAATTTAATTGAAAAAAAATTATTAAAAAATAACATGAGTTTGTAAAAATTTAATGAAATTTAAAAAAATGTCTCTCCAAATCCTTAAAAACTAAAACTTAGAGGAAAATTAAATTAAAACAGAAAAAATTGGTTATAAATCTAAAACCTAAGTGAAATTTATAAAATATTAATTTTTCTTGTTAAACCAACAAAATCTAAAAATGAAAAGAAAATTAAATTAAAAAAGTAAATAAAAAAATACGCTGCACGAGGAATCGAGCCTCGGATCTCTGCAATGGCACGCAAGTGCTTTGCCAACTCGGCAATGGCGATTGTGTTCGAGCAGCGCGAGCAAAATGTTATACAAATTGTTCAGCTGCGGTCAGTAAGATAGTAGCAAAATTCAAATGATTAATTTTCATTTAAAAGATAGTTCGAAAGCATGCACAAAGTTCACAAAAATTAATCAAACTAAAAAAAATATTCATCAAAATTTCAAAATTTAGAGTATGCAGTTTTGTAGCCCATTCAATTTTAGTGTAATATAGTGCATGATTCAATTCACTAAAAATTAGAAAGTTTTTTCCCGAGTGTGTTGCGTATTTTCTTTCATATAACGTACGTAAGTAGTTTGGACGTAGTTAGAGGGAGGTCCAGCTTAAGATCTTAAATAAGTTATTTACAACTTTCGGCGAAAAATTCGATCAGGTATTTTGGTATACCTGACTAATTCGATGACAAAACCTCTAAGCAAGTGTGAAATCTGCTTTCTCACACTGTACTTTCGTAGAAACTGCACTTAATCGTTATTTATGTACATACCTGTCTGTCTCTTGTTTGTTCCCTTTCTTCATATTTTTTTAACAGGAAACACCTAAACAAACACAAGTTGCTTCTTCTTCTTCAACTATTTCTTGCTGCATATAAACGGCGAGAGGTCAAAGTTCCAGCAGTGATAGTATTTTTTTTTATTTTCTTGTTAAACTCAATGTACGGTGAATGAGTTTCAAGGGGAACCAAATGTCTTGCAACATGCATACATATGCACATATGTACATTAGGGTGGTCCAGAAAAAAGTTAAAGTTGGAATTTTTATGCTCTCACTACCCAGGATTTGTCTATACCGAAAGAAATATGCCGCTGTTTTTTTATTTTGAAATCAAAAATGTATTTTATAAGGAAAAAAATAATTTTTCGTTGTAATAGTAGAGTTTTTTTAAATCCATATTTTTCGATGGACAAACTCTCTTTCATTGCAGGAGACTTCCAATAATACTACCTAATTGCTTATTTTACCACCTTTTACCACTACCACTACTATTTTTATGGGTCCTCCATTTTTTTTTTAGTTTTTGGAGGACCTATAAAAAATGGTTAAATAAATATTGGGTATTTCTACAGGAAGTCTCCTGAGGAAAAACAAAGTTTTCCGATCGATACTGATTTTCAAAAATTCTACAGCATTTCTGCTAGAAATTGTTTTTTTCCCCATAACGATAAAATAAATGGAAAATTTTTAGCGCTTTGAGCGATCTCAAAATATTTTTTGATTGCAAACTAATAAAACAAGCGGGCCTATATCTTTTTCGGAATAGAACAATCCTAGGGGGTGGGAGCATTAAAATTTCTACTTTACTTTTTTTTTACCACCCTAATGTACATACTTTTGTATAAATACATGTGTACATATCCATGCACATAAATACTCAAAAGCAATAATATTATGAATTTCTTCACGCGAATATGCGCCTAAAAATCTTATCAGCTGTTTAAGTTCTTATTCTTTGTATTATTGTTTTATGAGCTCCACACAATCTCCATGCGCTTAGCTACAGGAAATATTACGAAAACATAACATAATTGCATACATTTTTCGCAATTTATTTATTTCATTTACGTATGACTTTTTTTATGTACTTAAATATATGTATATGCAAGTAATGTATTTTTTTTCTGTCAATCGCTTTTTTTTTTTTTTTTTTTGCAGATACGTCAAACTGATCTACATAGTGGCGGGTATTTTGATGAGCAACGAAAAAGTTTGCGAATCCGTCGACAAAATGCAAATCACACCGCGTGTCGAAGTCAAGCAGATACTTCAGCCAAAGAAAGTCTACAAGGGAGTTGAGAAAGCATCGAGGAATTGGTTTCGCAGCTCCTATTGCTTCATAGTGAGTCGAATTAAGCAGCGTGCAGCGCCATTGTTGAGCATCTTCAACATTTGGACCATACCCAATTATTTGGTGGACTGCACAACGAATTTCATTAGCAAACAATTCATCGGCAGCGATTGTGATATGATTTATAATAGATAAATTTTATCAAAATCAATTGAATAATATTTAATTAATGTATGTAAAAGGGAGATTAGGCGCTTAACGCCTAGGTATTATACCTTCTTAATTGCATAGAGGGTATACTTATATTTGAACATAGTAATTTAATTTATAAATATAATTTTAAGTTAGAATCGGTAAGATGCAATTTGCTACTTTCTCTCATAGTTTTAAGATTTTTCAATTCAACATTGACACCAATTCAATTTGAGACATTTATTAATACATATAAATATGTATGCGTAAGTCGAGTACTTAGTTGCAAGTACATACATATGTATTTAGTTTATTTTTATTATTGCGAAATGTTTACATAAAGACGGAAATTTTTATTAAATAAATTTTNCGAGTACTTAGTTGCAAGTACATACATATGTATTTAGTTTATTTTTATTTTATTGCGAAATGTTTACATAAAGACGGAAATTTTTATTAAATAAATTTTTGCTATACATACATACATACATCCATTTATTGAGTGATTTATTTTATGTATTTGCAAATAACATTTCTTTACTTATATTTATTTTTTGTTGCTTACACGCGCATAACTTTTCCATTTTTCTTTTTTCTTTAACAATTTATCCCTATTTCAACAATTTTAAGAATTCCACCGCTGCACATCCTCTATTCGCCCAACGAATGCTGCGAATTATCAGAATTATCTGGACTTACATTGGAGCTGCACGGTGATCTATCGCCTCGCACATGTAGCGTTGTCTGCAACATACTTGTTATGGTGTCCACGTCTAACTGTTCATCGGTGGTCGAAATTTTGCGCATAGCTTGGCAAACCAAACTCAAGTCGCCCTTTAGTTCGCTCACAAAAGCGGTGATCTTCTGCGCATTCGAGAGCACCTCCACCTCCTGCGTATAAGGATTGTAGCGCACGCCGAACGGACGTTGTATGCTGTCGGCGAAATTTCTGAAATATATATAAGCATTTAAAAGATAATACAGCAGTTCTATGAAAGATTTAAAGCTATAAGAGTGGCGCGTAGTTTTAGTACCACGAAAATTTCGCAAAGTCACGGATTTTTAAAAAAAAAAGTATATAATTGTGAAGTCGTGGTGTGCGACTTTCATTCGCGCGACATGCCAAAGCGTGTTCAATAGCGCTGCGATTTGCACCCCCTAGTACAAGAGGTCTCCCCGTGGCGACACCTGTCCAAGCCCTGGCGGCTAATTCTAGTGGCGGTCCCTCCTTAATCCCCACACCTGTGTTTTACTTCAGTTCGAAATACCTACAAGCTTTCCACTTACTACTTTTTGCAGGGCTGGATCAATGTGTCTTACGACCGGTGCTGGGAATCCTAAAAAAAATCCCGCCGCGAACGGAGTGTTCCGAATACCGGCGACCTTTGTAGCTAACAAGCCTTACCTGGGTACTGCGGATCTCTGCCCTCTCGGACGATCCACTTTCTGCGCGTCTCGTGGGACCAGATTATGGAAAACAAATTAAAAATCTCGACAGCAGTACGGGAGTCCGGCACTCCAAAATAGAGGCCACGGCACCACCGGGTCTAACTCAAAGCAGCGCTGTTCGCAGGCATACAACAGATACATCCCCACACCCATCAGCACTTGGACTAAGTTACCCCCCCTGGCCCCAGAAGTCCAAAGGAAAATGTCACGCATAAAAGTAGCATTGGGCGGAAGGCCTGCACAGCAAGTATAGAAACTCGCCACTCAGCAAACAGCGTCTGATCAGCCAGTTGTGGGTGGATCCAAGAACTCGGTGGCTCGCAATAGGGCCAAGGACTTCGTCGGAACGGACACAACGAAGGCCACGTACCGCTTCACGAATTCCCCGTTGTCAGGCCCCCTCACCGATCAGGGAGAATCAGGTATGAAAGTAGCACCACGCGAAAGCGTGCTCTTGGCACATAGCGAGGGCAAGAAATATTATCCCGAAATTCGACCTAAACTAAATTAGTATGGCAGGAGCCGCAAAACGTCAAATATCTGTGGAGGAACCCTCGGCACTGGGGCGACGATCCTGGGTACCTGTAATGCCGTCCAAAACAGCATAAATTTTCAAAATGCTGTATGAATTCAATCCCAGCATTCCTACACAAAACTAGAGGGTTGTGAACACAAAGCTAACAGAACGGGCGAGAATGCAGGTAGTCCTCCTCTTGATTAACGAAAACCTGGAGGCGCTAGGAAATGGTGAGTGCCAGGTGAACTATGACTTCGGGAAGATTACGCTTCAAGTTTACAAAACTTTTAAACTTGGCTGTCTGTGTGGAGGCGGACGAGGCACCAATCGATCATGAGATGGAGGTTGAACGAGAATTATCTTTTCGACTCTCTACCCACTACAATGGACATCAGGACATCATCTAGACTCATGCGAAGGTAAGACAAAGTCCCTCACTGAATGCCACAGATCTCTAAACGAGATGGGGCAGCATTATAGAATAAAACTCATATGGGTACCTGGATGTCGAGATATTGACGGCAACTGCAAAGCTGAGGAATTGGAACGAGGAACGGTCCTTCCGGAGAAGGTAGGTATAACCAATGGCCACATTCAAACTACATGTTAGGAACAGTCCGAGTACAACATCAAATTGTTATAAATATTTGAACCATAATTATTTTTCTTAGCAATCCTTTAATAAACAGTAAAAAAATGGGTGTCCCTATCGTTAGTTTTGAAAGTACATATTCTTATCTTTTCCATGACTGCAAAATATTCGTAGTACTCCTAACGTGGCCTAAATACTACTTATAAATAGTTATACCTCATTTGCTCCTTGGCCTCCTCGAATGAATCGGTGTAGTAGTAAGCATTTTGATAGGATGTTATAATACATTCTTCTTGACAAGTTATATCCGGATCGAATTTTTTTATTTTATCCGCAGCGGTTATAGCATGTTGTAGTTCGGCTACAGAGCTTAAAAGACCAGCGCCGTATACCTTGAATGTATTATCCTGTTGCTTGCACAGCCCAAATTCAACCGTGAAAAAATATAACTGGACGAAAAAGTTCACAACATATGTAGAATATTAGCAAAGAAATAATTTAGAAATTTATTAAATTAACATAGAACTTATAAAAAAAAGTGGTAAGCAAAGATCTTGACTATGAGAATTTAAAAACAATAAAAGACATATTTACTGCTTTATTAAACCATAAAAGAGCCTTTTAGGCAGCGAAAATAACCTTTCAAATAAGTTCGTTTTCGGCCAAGGATAGGCTCCCGGTTTTAAGGTTTTCGAAGGTATTCTCAGTTTATTTAAGTGCTATCGCAAATCTAGAGTTCACACCAGGGGTCCACTCTGTATTGCGATTCAAGACTCAATGCGATTCGAAAGGCGAGACGGACTAATACAAATTCATAGTGCCAAGTATTCGAATCCGAACGATTTGCTTTCAAATTACAATACAGAATAGATCCCCAGTGTTGCCTTTTATGGTGCAAGGCCAGCTGTATGTTATCGATATAGGGAACTGAAGAGGACAGAAAGAGTTCGAAATACATGAGAGCGAAGAACTTGAAATGCTGTTAGGCAGCTTACAGAGGATCTCAAGACCAAAGCGATATTCCTGTGAGCACAACCACGGTGACCTTGGGACCGATATCCAGAACATACTTAAAGTATAGGGAGAACAATCTTCCACCCTATTGAATGCAAACAGCACTGAAAGTAGTGGAAAATATGAGCCCGAGCCCCTACTCGATGATGACATTGCCGCCTAACTATGACAAGGTGCGAATAGAAGTTTCACGGCTGAAAAGTAACAAAGCTGATGCAGCTGACGGCCTGCCAACCGAGCTATTCAAGTACGGCAGCGCGAGAAGTCAGATGAACGCATGCCCGACGACTGTAATTTAAGTATGCTCTGCCAATGCATAAAAACCGCAGGATCAGCCTTATAAGTATCGGCTATAAGGCCTTATCGAGGGTATTTTTTTTTTAAGGCTAAAGTCGCACGAAAGTGAATCGTCTTGTCTGAAAGTTCGTATGGTTTCGATCGCTCGGTGAGTTACATCCAAATATGGACTTCAATATAAATCGGCTCCAAGGGCTTTGTAGTTTGTAAGCCATTTGATTGCTGCTGATAGAATTTTCGCGCTGCATTTATATCTGGCAGCATCTTAAGCTCTTCGCACTCACGTCATTCTGCCTTCCCCAAAATTTGTCTTTCTTCCCTCCAGATACCAGTCGACAGCTATTTCTACGTGGCTGGTAATAAGCATAGCGGTGTGAAGTGATTGAGAGATGGAATCCCACTGCAGGATTATGAGCCGATTGTCTGTTGTGACTGCGGCAACTCGATGTCAATCTTTCGGCGCGATGATTGACGCACGTTCTTTATTGCACCGAGATGCATTCGCACCTCCACCGCAAGAAGATAATGGTCCGATTTGATGCTGTGGCTCCTCGCATGGAACGGGCATCAAACACGCTTGAGGCGTATCTTCCGTCCATAACAAAATGAGCAATTGGATTGTTGTTTGCTTGTTCAGCGAACCCCCAAGTGGCTTTTGGGGGTTTCGATGATGATATCTGGTACCAGCAAGATGCATTCTGCTCTAAATTAACCCAATGGAGTCCACTGTCACCCAATTTATCAAAAAAGGAAGGCCAATTTGACCAAAACCCAATTGAGTGAAACAGAGATTGAGTTCTCACAAGAGGCAAAATATCTTGGGTGATACTAGACAAAAGACTGAATTGGAACTAAGATCTCACAGCGGTTACCAATAAAGCCAATAAAGCATTTAACTCTGGTCAAAGGTTCCATTGTAAAACTTAAGGAATATCCTCGACACTAACGTACTGGCCATTCAATACGGTAATAAAACCGAATGTCACTTATGCAGCACTAGTTTAGTGACCAAAAACCAAGCAAGCAAGCACCAGCGTCACAGGCGTACCGTCTCTAGCTACACTTATAGAAAAAGAGGCCTGTTGGATCGCCCTGAGACTGCCAAACTTAAGTAGCTGGCACAGTGGGGATGCCATTTGGGTGTCTTAAAACCCGTAGCCAAACTTACAGCCTCAATGCTACCGAAATTGACTTGCATAAAGCCTAAAGATAATATTTTCTGTAAAAAGCTAATCGCAATGTTCAGCGCCGCATTTCAAGTTTGATACACTGATGGATCCAAACCTGAGGATAGGAACACTGAGCTGGCCGAGATTTCCAGATGGAAACTTTTGCAATTGAAGTATGTGTCCAAGGAATATCTTTGCAGAAGGACTAATGCGGCATGGTGAAATTATAGAAAGGTGAGAAAAAGCTTTCTCACTTTACGCGTTACCATGGCAATGAAAGGGCTGACACTCTAACAAAATGCAGTGCCCAACGGAGCCTGATTGTCCCACAGTCTTTCCTTTCCCTTAGAGAGGATACACGGCAGAGCTCTTGAGGAGATAGCAGGACTCGTGAATTCAACCTCAATAGCACACGACAAAGGCCAAAAGGCAATCCAAGATATTCATTACTCCCTCTCGTGGAATCTCTCAGCGACTGCTAAATCTTAGCAGAGATGGTTTAAGAACTCACACTGGGTAACTGACAGGATACTGCAGGCTGAGGTGCCATCTATAAAAAATTAGACTTACTGGTTTTAGAAAAAATCCACCGTTCCCAAAAATGGCTCTAATTTTAATCCTGTTATATTTAAACGCGACTATCTTCACAGCAAACGTGGGCATTTAGTTAGAAATAATATAAGAAAAACAGATTTCAGGACATAGGGATTTTTAAGGCCAAATATCGTTTTGATATTTTTGCTGATTATTTAAATTGCAACACCGAAAACAAACTTGAAGCACTAAAAATTACTTCCTAAGTTATTTTTAAGCCAAAATTAGTGAACAAAATTGTGGTTAAATTTAGTTAAACAAAAAACAAACCGTTGCTAATTTTTCAATATCTGCATCCTCAGCACCCAATGAGGCCAAACCGATTTCCTGTGAGAATTGAGCAAAACTGGCATTAGCTAGCAGAGGCATATGACCCAAAAGCTCGTGACAGCAGTCACTAAAAAACAAAAACAGGAAAAATTTCCCATACCTAAGTTTATTAGATATTCCAAGCTTGCACAACTCACGGTTCCGGTGTGTAAAACGGATCTGAAGAATGTCTTATATATTGTGTACAATGGAATACACGAAAAGCCAAACCAGACAAAAAGTCACGTGGTGATAAATACCCAGCTACTGGACGTAGTTGAAAGCCCGTCTTGCGTTTCAAATAGTTGCTAACATCCTCCAATTGCGGCAGATTGTCCTCACGGTA
>NW_016173247.1:0-12161 GCF_001687245.7 Rhagoletis zephyria
TGTAGATGAATAAATAAGGCGACTCGCTGTTGGTTAAAGATGCTGCGTGGGTGAGTGGGTGCAACTTTTATTGAGACTCCGATAATTTTGTTTAATATTTATGACCCAATTTGTCAGTATCAAAATAGATAGAAAGTATTGAAAATACTTTGAAAATAGTTTTCGTCTTTGCACTAGTTAAATAGCCTAAAGTTTCTATTGAGAAAGTAGTACAACGATCACACGCACGCCCTTGTGTTTAAGGCGAAGTGCATTTTTATGAAATAAATATCTCCTCGCTGAATTTATCGAAGTAAACAAGTCGCTAGAATCTGCAACCATGAATAGTGCGCTCACATAGCTTGACACATCACAAAATCAAGAGCTTCTATGCTTGAAGCTTTCATCGCCAGTGTTCCCAGCTTACTGCCCCATTTTTCACTTACTGCAACTTTTTTTCTTTGATTTAAATCATTGTTTAAGGAAAAAAAAAAATTAACCGCCAAACACTAACCGTCTATTTGCAGATTTGGCAGCACCCACCAATCCATTTTGTCAGAGAATAGTGCCAATATTGTCATAAATAAATAGAGAAAGTAAGTGCGCCTGGGCCACACTGGAGAAGTGAAAGTTACGTTACATATCTATTTTGTCTCACAACCAATATACATACATACATAGTACATACATCTGCTTTTGCTTACGGTTTTGTCTTTTTTCCATCTAGATCCCCACCTCCACCCCTATTCGTTATAATTTATGTTATTCTGTATTCGATAGTAACATCCAACAAAAATATCGATAACAAAAGCGATAACAAAATCGATGACAAATTGATAATAATATTTGTAGCAAAATCGATTAGAAAATCAATAAAAATATCGATAACAAATTCGATAAAAATATCGATAACAAAATCGGTAAATAAACTTCCTTCAGGAGGTGCCATTCTTCCTCTATTTATTGAACTCGATTCAGGTTTGTTTCCAACTACGGCTGTATCCATCTCGAAATATCTAGCAATATTTTGAATCCTCAGTACACCACTTATATCGCTTTCATCCTTTGGTTTTGAATATAGCTGTGAATAGATTTGGATATAAGATAAGCTAAAATTGTATTTGATAATTGTAAATAGAAAGTATTTTTTTTTAATCTACTTACACCAGCACATGTTACATTAATTAAAACAAACTGGATATTAGGGAATAATCTATTTTCAAAAGTACAGACATATTGTTAAATTGGAATATTAATTATCATTAAAATGTATGTACATTCATATAAATAGGTTGCAAGTTTACATATTAGTAATCGTGTATTTTGATAATTTATGGCTCTAACTATGTACAAAAGATAATAAATATTTATATATGTTATTGTAGAAATATCTAAAATATGAAATTCTATTACCATCACTCACACACACACACATATTTTGGATCACATAATCAAAATTCCCTGCGGGTCATCATATTCCAATTGCATTATCTTGTAAAATTTATGCGAAAATTAAATTATACTCAAATGTATAAGCAACAATAACAATAACAACAACTATAATGACCATTATAACAATAGCTTATGCTAAGTGCAACAATTACGTACATTCATATGTGTCAGCACACACATCTATGCACATACATGTTCATGCATGTATGTATATGAAATTGTGGTTAAATGACTTCCCTACAAGACAGCTGAGTATCATATGAGTACTCATATTATCATTACTCCTAATCACAAAAGTGCATATCAAAGTCCTCATTTTCGTTCAGGCCATGGGAAAAAATTGAGTACTTTCCCCTCAATGTTGTCATCAGAAAGTCCTCAGTACTAATAGTCAAACTACTCATTTATGCCGTACTACAAAAACAAAAGTGTAAATGTGTGAGAATTTTTGCCTAAAGTGCTCAGCAATGTCTTGTAGGGTTAGAAAGGAGAAAACCACAAGCAAACATACGCACACTTACACGCAGTGAAATATGTAAGTGTGTGTGTGTCCTTAGAAATTAATGCAGAAATGTTTGTAATATGTATGTGTGTACATTTACTAGTATTGCCAGCAATGCAACACAATTGGCTGCGATAGATAAAGTGTTGCAATGGAGAGTTGCTTGTAGCAAGCAAACTTCAAATGTGAAAATTTAATTAATAACTAAGTTATTAACTTCAACGAAGGACGCATGCGATTGGTATAGTTATCATCGTTCGAAATTTATATATTGTATACAATTTTGCTTATACTTTTGTATATATACCTGCATATGTACATTAGGATGCCCTGCCAAAAAAAAAGGTGCGGGGTTTCCATCGGAATTACAAAGTTTTTTTTTTTTATTATAAGACTTCGGCCAAGATATTTCTGAAAAGTATTAAGATTTACGTGAGCTGTGCCGATCGACTCCAAAAATCAAAATTTACTTATAAAAAAAATTAGTTCTTAAAAATATTTTAAAAAAAAAAAAACACCAGCTGCTAGAAGAGTTCGAACTTAAAATATTTGCCAACAAAATCTTTAAAAATTGCACTGACAGAAGCAAAAAGCTATTCTGAAGTTGGTTCAGCTCACGCAAATCTTAATATTTTTTCGAACTATTTTGGTGGAAGTCTTAAAATGAAGTAAGTTTTATAATTACAACGTTGGAAGAACTATAGCGATCTTTTTTGGACATAATGGAGGGAATGGCGTACCCTAATGTAGATATATAGCTATTTTCCACAGGAAATTAAGTACGAACAGGAACGGTTTGGTTAGTCTTTGTCAGCCGGATATTCATACATGCATATGTACATGCAAACTAGATAGATATTCGTACACACTTATGCAAGTATTTGTTTTCTCCTTCCTTATATAAATAAGCCGGTTTGCGTTTGTTCGTATTTCTTTTCCTCCTACACCATTTTACTGATCTTAATGAAATAGTTTTTCTGAATTTAAAGGATTATAGGTGTACCCGCACAAAATGGTGGTAAATTAGGCCTATGTGAGGGCCTCTGGGTTCTCATAGCTTTATAAGTTACGCAGGTATATCCTTGTACTCCACCTTAATATATCGCAGTAGTGTTTCTCCCGGATGAATTTTTGGAGGTAGTCAAATACATGCAAGCGGCCTCCTTGGAATGCCATTGACTGGGATTAGCTTCGAATGCAAGCCCATGAAAGTTTTGCTAACCTTGCCAACGAATCAAATAAGAGAGATCGAGCAGGTTTGGTCCGCACATATCATTATCAGTTATCTTCGTAGGGATTTCAACGAGTTGAACTCTAGACGAACATCTTCAGGGTTTTCGAGGATGTTAATTACGACTCAGCAGCCTTACACTAGTTTCCAACCACTTCTGCTGCACTGTTAAGCCCTGTATGCAGCTCTCAAGAAAACGGCCAAGAAAAAATTGCCATTATTTCGCGTGTGTGTCCAAGGAATTTTGACATACTTGATACCTCACAGCATGTTGCCTCACTCTTTCCTCAAGAAATAATGGAACGGGCATATATTTCTGTTGTAAACCTGGGTTGCCTTGTGCTCTTTATTCACAAAACACTTTAGAAAACCGTAGTAGAAAGCGTAGTAAATTTCTTTAGAACTGCGTACTGCCTTAAGGAAATTTGACTCAAGAAAATTTCTTAGCCATTTCTTGTATGTCATTTTATATGGAGTTTTTGCTTTTCTTGAGAGCTGCATACGGGCCTTTAGCGGTGTCCTGCTTTTTCGCTTATTATGCAGCAGACTCCGTGTCACCTCTTCGCTTAAATCTTTGTTTGTGTCCTCATGGTCGCTCTCATTATCAACGCATATATTGAAGCATCTGTTCGCAAGATTTATTCTTCGTTTGACCTCTAGACTCACTTTAAAGTTATAATTGTCAGGAATGACGCATGTCCCAATACTAGAGGACTTTTTATGTGTTTCTAGGAGGGAATTTGTCTTGTATTCGTTCACCGATAGACCAAACTACAGGAGATGGCTCCGATTGTCATTGTAAATATCCCGACTTCAGTGCCACCTGGAGAGTAAATTTTTCGTGTAAATATTTCTTATCATATGAGCAATAAATGCACCGAATTTAAACCAAATCGGTTTATAAATACGTTTTTACAAACAATATCGTGACTCCAGCGTCACCAAGGAGATCCAAATAAATGCAAACATTCTAAATTATGTACCCAATCACTTACCAATATTTCATCACAACCGGATGAACCGTTTAGGAGTCCATAAAGTACATACATATATATCTATTACTATACATATATTTCTTTAACAGAGGTGACCGGAAGTCGATTATAGATCTGACCTTTGTCCACTCCACTCTGTTTAATAAAACGAATTGGAAACTTATCGGGGACTACAACTTCAGCGATCACAAGGCAATAGTGTTTGAAATAAATGAAACTCACTTTCTTGGCGAAGTAAAAACTTTGATGCCGAGCTCTTCGCTGAAAGTGTTGACACGACCGCAATAAATAACAACTTTTCTTCAGAAGTTAGTATATCATGTCAAGTAATGAGGCTGCTTAAGACAGCGTGCGATGCATCCATGGCTAGAACCTTAAACCAAAGACTATTCGCCCCTGCCTATTGCAAAGTTGAGCATCTAGCCCTGATATCCGCACTAGCCAATGCCATGTAATGGTGAGTGGCCGGGCTCAATGGGACTTACCCTAGCTGAAAGAAAGACCTAAGCTTTTCTTGTTACGTGAATATGTGTCCTTCAATGTTGAATGGGTCACGGTTAACACAAATCCCGCCATCAAGTATCTGGGTGTCATATAACAAGCAAGGCTATGTTCACCTCTTGGTTAAGGAAACAAATTTTTAGGCACTGGATGAACTACCACTAATACTCAAAAAGAAAATTGCAAGAAACGATACGCTGGCAATCTGGCAAATTCGATGGGACGCAAGTAGCTAAGGACGGTCTAATATCTACCCTCGAATCATGGATAAACCGTTCGCATGGCAAAGTAAATTTTCATATAGCCCAGTTGATTACAGCGCACGGCTGCTTTAAACTTTACCTGACACATGTGATTACTGTACTGGAAGCGTTACCGAAAACGTCGAACACGTATTATTGTACTGCGACAAGTTCGCCAGAGAACAGAATTATTTGGAAGAAGTCTTTAAAGCAGACCCAACACCTGAAAATATTGTTGCAAATATGCTTCAATATCCAGAAAACTGGGATGCAGTATTCAATACAGCAGCAAGAATCATAAACACATTCAAACGAGCTGAACAAGACCCTATGCTCAATAGGGTGGTAGTATGAAATGACTAACAAACTAAAACACTAGAACAGTAACGAAGGTGTGAGCATTGTGATCAAATCGCCAGACGGTAGTACTGGACGGATATACGGAACAGGACGCTAGAAGGTTTAGTTCGGGTTAAACTCCCACAATGACAATATTTCGATGCTTCCTCCTCGTAAAAGAAAAAATGTAAGTGCACCTGGGCCACACTGGAGAAGTGAAACTTACGTTACATATATGATATGTATGATATCTATATATCTAGTTTGTCTCATAACCAATATACATACATATGTACATGTATGTAAGGCTATGAAAGGTTATATTTTTTGTCTTTTTTCTATCCCTGTTTTTCTACCCTTTTACCGTTTTTATTAAATTAATGTTATTCCTGTTTTCCTTTATCTTTATACTCTATCGATAAAAAAATCAATAGTAACATCCATCAAAATATCGCTAACAACTCCGATGAAAATATCGATAACTAAATCGATAAAAATATCAATAACAAAACCAATTAAAATATCGATAATGAAATCAATAAAAACATCGATAACAAAATCGAGAAAAAAATCAGTAAAAATATCGATAGCAAAATCGATAACAATGTCGATGAAAAATATTGATAACAAAATAGTTAAAAATATAGATAACAAATTCGATGAAAATATCGATTAAAATTTTGATACCAAAATCGATAAAATATCGATGACAAAATCGATTAAAATATCGATAGCGAAATCGATAAAAAATATCGACAACAAATTCGATAAATGATATCGATAACAAAATCGATAAGAATTTCGATAACAAAATCGATAGAAATATCGAAGACAAAACCGATAGCAGTATCGATTTTTATACCGATAAGTTTCGAGAATCCCGAAAATCTCTAAAATCCCGAAATAGTTGCCAGGTCGAGTGTCTGTGTCTCTATCTATAGGCTTTTCTGTATAATTACCTTTATTTTAATCTTTCTTCCTTTATCTTCACCTTTACTTTTATCGGTATCCTCTTCCTGATCTTTTTCTTAATTATTATCTTTGTTTTTACCTTTTCGTTTAACATTTTCTTCATCTACATACATATTCCCCTTCACTTTGTCCTTATATTTATCTTTTTCTTTATCTATGTACGTACACACCTTTACTTTCATTCTTGTATTCGTTTTTTCTAAGTGTTATTCTTTAACCTTTTATTTGTAAGTTTTGTTAAATTTATACCATTGGCATACATTTAAGAAGCACTTGATTCCGTTCCAACCATTTCCGTTCCACTATTTCCGTGCGCAATTTACGTTGAATTTGCCAATCTACTCCCAACCAACCAACCGCCGCTAAAGAAGTTTCACTTCAAAGACACACACACATACATTAATTTTATATGTATGCATAAGATTTCGAATAGGTGGAAACCTTAAGATGAACTTAAAATGCAAAACATACAAAATTTCAACAAAAAAAAACGGATATTTATTAGGGAAACTACTTTTTCTGAAGTTTTTACCATTTATGTTTTCCTTAATTATTATTAATAATTTATATTTTTATAATAATACAGTTTCTTTCCATAACGAAAGCCATGCAACTCAATGTTTCAAATCTTGTAGAAGCTTTTTAAAAAAAATTCGCGAAATTTCAAAAAAAGGATATCAAATGGTTACTTCTGTAGAACAGCAATCGGGCTTGATGACTGCAAGAGCAGCTTTCTGGCTTTTTCGGAAGAACATTTCAAGCCATTAACAAAGGCTTCCGAAAAAGATGCTTTTGCTTTTCCCAAAACCTTTTTGTGGGCACGAAACAGCTGCTTGTAATCTTGGCATTCACATGAAGACTTACATATGCAGTAACATACATACATATTTATATATTTATGCTTGTTTATACATAAATGCAAACATATGTAAATATGTACATATATGTTTTTATATTCACTACTACGCATATCTTCGAAATTAACTCTTACTCTGTATTAATTTACATTAACATTTGTTTGTGCAAGGACCTTTCAGTGTAAGCACACTTATTTATGTACATTTATACAAATACACACATAAACAAATATCCTGAATGAAAATGGCAACTTATGCACTGACAGAATGACAGTTCTATCAGTTGTGGCAAGCTGTCACGAGAGTGATGTAACGTTAAGTTTAACAACTTAATTTGTTTTACACTCAAGGCGATATGCAAGTTGAGATAAATACACAAACTGTCAAACAATCTTGTAATCATCAAGCATATGGGGCTATTTTCAAGCGAAGTTCTTACGTACAACATCGTGCATACATACTACGTTTCCACAAACTTACAAATATACAAATAAATATTCCCCAAATGCCATAGAACGGCAAAAGTTCAAAGTCAATAAACTCGCACGTACGTACAAAATTACAGCATTGTTTCCAAAGAGGCCAGGGAGCCGGGGAGCACAATGAGCTTAGCTCAACAATATAGCATAGCAATGGAACGAAATAAAGTGAAATTAAATGGAGTGAAATGTGGCTGATTGCATGCAGCATAAACTTACTGCCACTACTATTACATACTTCAGGAACATAAACATAAACCTACATACATGTATGTATATGTACATACATGCAATCCTTACTTAGTCCATGCGATGCAAATTTCAACAATCAAATGCGAATATTTTGCTTTCGGCTTATTTTGATTTGTCTGCATGCTTAATTTTCAGCAAATACATACAAATGTATGTATGTATGTATGTATGTAGTTAGAAGCACCATTGTACAAAAACAACAAATTTTACCAACAAAATTACTAATATGTAAATAGAACAATGTTGCTAGCTATTCAGAAAGCATGCGAAATTTGCACACAATTTCATAAGATCTAAATAATATCGATTCAATTTTGTTTATCTGCAAAATGAAAATTTCCTTTTCAGCAAATATTAATATTGTGACAATAGATTTGCATCAGCAAAACAAAAGCGAAATTGATGTCAAACAAATAAGCTTTGTTAGTTGAGCAAATACATACATATATACATATGTAATAAGCCATGGGTATACATTAAGGTGGTCGAAAAATAAATTAAAACCAATCAAAACATTGCGGAGCAAGGCTATTAGATATACGTGAAAATCTATGAGATTTTTACTGTGTAAACATCTAAACAAAATGTGTTATCGCTTCTGTGTGTGTGTGCAAATGAAAATTTTTGGACTAGCTCAGGGCAATTTGAGAATTATTTCGGAATTTTTTGACAACTAGTTTCGCACCATTAGTTCGGGCTGACTTCGGGACTTGTTTACGACAAGTTTCGGACCATTTCGGGACTAGCACTGGATCGTTTCGGGAGGTAATGTGGATCATTTCGGTGCTTGTTCACTAATATTTGAGACAATTCGGGCCTAGTTCTGGACTAAATCGGGACTACATAGTTCAGTTATATTTCGGGCTAGTTCGGGATCATTTTTGGAGTAGTTCAGAACCATTTTCGAAATAGTTCTGGACGATATTTTGACCATTTTGGGATTAGTTCGGGACTATTTTGCGACCAGTTAAGGTCTATTTCAGAACCACTTCGGAGCTATGTCGGGTCCGTTTCGCGACTAGCTATCGGCTATTTCAGACCCATTTCGGGTTCATTTTGGTACAGGCTCTATACTAGGACTACTCCGGGTTCATTTTAAGACAATTTCGGGACCATTGCACGATAGTTCACGACTACTTCAGGAGCGTCTTGGGACCATTTCAGAAAAAGGTCTGCATCATTTCGAGACCGTTTCGTGGCCTGTTCAGGACGTTTTTAGGACCATTTATGAACTAGTACTTCGCGACTCATCAGAACCATTTCGAAATAAGTTCAGGGTCATTTGTGACTAGTTCAGGACTAGATCGGGTTCATTTCGGGACTGATTTAGGAGCATTTCAGTACTATTTTGGGATCTTTTTGGGACTAGTTAAGGACAATTTTGGGGCCGTCTTAAGACTTGTGCCTTCTCATAACGAAAAAGTTCAAACATTTTTCAGAACCGCTTCAGGCCCATATTGGGCCTAGTTCGGGATCATTTGTGGGTAATTTGAATCAAGTCACGAAATAATTCTTAAATAGTCCTGAACCCTTCCCGAAATGGTATTGAAAAAGTTTTGTAGTGGTACCGACAAAATGAATGAATACAATTATTTATTGGCGTATGACGATGCGACCGACTTCAATGACATCAACAAAAAGTCTGTTTTTGGCGGTTTGCGAATTCTTTACGACGAGTACTGATGGATGCGAATGCCATACTTTTGAAAGAACTGCACGCGATATCTCCTCAATATTGCATCTTTGCCCCTCTGGAGATTCTAAGAGCAGCAGCTCCTCATGAATTATCTCGTTTTATTAACATAACCTTAGGTGATCGAACGAGAACGAACTGAACTCAATGAACTCTCAAACAAAACCAAAATGGGTTTGGGCCTAAGTGTACCTCTCTCTTCTACTGGGTGCAGGTAGCCGCTTAATTATGTTGAACTAGTTAGTTAGGCAAAAGAAGACCCTGGTCTTCAGCAAGGAACAACACGGGAAAGACAAACAGTACAGCGACATCTCACTCTTCATTCAAAACCTAGATAAGAAATTGAGCTCAAATTCGAAGGATGCGCCTTCGCTTGCCTCTGAAGTCGAAGTAGCTCTTAAAAATCTAGAGGGAAAGTAGGCCTCTCCGAGGAAGTGGTCAGTGCCTTTAGATTGAAGGGTGATGCGGGTAACCAGAGCTATGCGGTTAAGAAAAAATGTGACGATGAGTATTTAGTACTACGAGTAATTATGAGGAAGGACTCTCCTCAACATGACAAGTCTGCTTAGAAATTTCTTGAAAAAAAAACACAAATTTTTCCCACTCAAATTTCCAGCGCCAATCGCATAAACGCGTATCTTCCTCCATCGCCTGTTTGCTTCATTAATTCCTTTTCAATGCCTTGTTTACTATCTAAATATAAACGATATTATGCACGTTGCACTTATGTATGTCTACCCGAGAGTATCAAAACTGCAATATTTTGCACCCCATTGTTGGTAATTGCAATTATAACGCAATTTACGCGCTTTGGCGAAATTATCGCAAGCAAATGGTTTGTGCTGGGCATCAATTCCCGCAACGCAGCAATAATAATGACAAAGTATGACAGCAAACTTGGCTGAGCATAAGCTGAAGTTTTGCTGGAGGGAGGTCGGAGGCTAGCAGTGCATGTTGGAGATTTAACACACACGCACACACACACACACAAATATTTGCACACATATGCTTGGCGCCATAAATTGCGTTGCCGCATTTGCATGCTCGTTTGCTTAGTTGGAGCACAGCTGCTTTGACATTTATCATCAGCATTTGTTGCCATGCCGCGCGGCTTTGCATTAGTTGTTTGTGGGTATATGTATGTATGCGGTTGCACAAAAGCATATAACTCAATTTATACGCCGAACCAAATGAGTAGTGAAGAGACACATTCATTCGTTAAGTTTCAATAACATCAACGTTCACCAGCAACACTGTATGTATGTATTAATCACACGTAAGATACTCAGCGTTGTTGGTACTATTCATACTTTTACTTTTTTCAAAAGTGAAATTAATTTTTGCACGCACCAGGCATACTGCTTTGCTCGAGAAATGCATGAATTTGCGCTTTATCCTGCAATGTAAAGCGCACTAGAGTACAAAAAAAAAAGTTGCTAAGCTTTGCTGTTGTGCGAAAATATGGCACAAAAAAAAAAAAAAAAATTGCAATGATTTGATTACTTTTCTATGATTTCGTTTATGAATGCATAAGTTGTGCAGCGCCACACAGCATTGCGATTCAGTAATTTGCGCTGAAGCTGTGCGAAAAAAACGGGCATATTTTCTTATGTGTGCACATTTAACGCGCTTTTGTGTGGCATATCATATTTTAGCACAAAATCATATTTCCGTTGAATTTAATGGCATCCTTTATGCGCAAGAAAAAAGTGCATAGTTTTTTTTTTTACTGAGAGTTGCAGCGGTTTATTGCATTTACGATTTTACTTTTTAGATTTTAATATGATTTTTTTAGTGAAACCGCACGTTTATTCCAAATATTCAGCAGTTTTTCATTTGCACAAATTATACCTAAATACTTCTTGTTGATAAAAAGTTAGCAGTTTTTTGTAATTTTCAAATTTAAATTGAAAATGAGAGTGACAGCAAAAATGCATTAAAATTTACTTGAAAAAAAGTAACTTTCCATTCGTTGGCAAAAAATGTGTTCTCACTCAAAATGGTACTATGTTTATTGCAAGAGATGAAAGCCAAAGTAGATTTAGTGGCATGTAATGGTGTACGGCCGCCAGTACCAGGTACTCATAAAATTTGATGTGTAAACCATCGGTGTACGGCTTGGCAAATCATTAGACGATTCAGTTAAATGTTTATGTGCATAACTAGGATAGCTTAGAAAGTAAAAATTAATTTAATTTAATTGTTTTTTTTTTGGGCAGTACGCCACTTTTTACAATCACTTCGGGAACAGTTCAGGACCATTTCTCTGTCGATTCGTGACTAGTTTCGGACTATTCCGAAATTATCCGGAACTGTTCCCAAAATTGTACTGAAGCGATTCTAAGAAAGTCCTGAACTTGTCCCAAAAGACTCTCGAATAAGTCTTGAAACGGTCTGGCAATGGTCCCTTACTAGTCCCAAAATGATCGCAAACTAGTCCCGAAATGATCCTGAACCAGACGCGAACCAGACCTGAGTCCAGAAATAGTCCTGAAATAGCTGCTGAATGGTCCTGAAATAGTCCTGACTAAACTAAACAATGCCCATATCGTTAAAAAGGTCACATAGTTCGTCACTCCATCTTCTTTGTATATACTTTGCGTATACAAGATATCTCGTATGATGATTTATTTTGGAACGAATTTCCGTCATCCCTTGTCAAGTTTG
>NW_016173249.1:0-12160 GCF_001687245.7 Rhagoletis zephyria
CTGTTGCTGCTGTTGTTTTTGCATTTACAAGTGGCGACAAGCGTATGCCCCAAGTAAATGTTCTTTTCAGCTTACATTTTGTAGTAAAGTATTGTTTTGTTTGACAGTCAACATTTTACACTAAAAGCTCAACATGCCGCTTACAACAGTTTGCAAGCAAAAACAAAAACAAAAAAAACAGCACAACACAACACTAACATCTATTACAATGTCTTTGAAGTGCTGTAACAACAGCAACAACAACAATAACAACAACAGTGCAAACAACAACAGTGCAAGCAAGTGACGACAATTGCTAAGCATTTGTAATATTTGTTGTGTTGCAACATGACATTTGCATCAGCGCTAAGCATTTGTGCAACATGCAAACCACAATAGGTACCCCAACTGCAGCAATCATACGTAAAAGTATGTGCAGCATAACAAACACAAAAAAAAACAACGGTGCTAAACATCGCTGGGAATTACAAATGCCCGGGCAGAGCAGGAAACGGCTGCTTCGTCTGGGAAATTGTCGCCACCACTGCTCTTGCAACATATTTAGCCCGTGCGCACAGTAAACCTTGTAGGAACTAAAAAAAATAATAATCCTAAATTTTCTTATACGATTATAATTTCAGAGAAAATTTTAAGACGTTTACATACTACACACAAGAACTCGCATGAGTAGACTACTAATTTTTGAAAAATTTATTTTTCTTGGTACGAACCATAACTGGAAATATCCCAAACTAAAATCAGAAAATGCCACCTGGCCTTTAAAAGATAGAAGATGCTTACTGGGTAGTTTTATACTTATACTAAGTTCCCACGGCACGTATTTAATTCGTTCTCCCATTCGTTATTGGCTCTCTCATTCGTAATTGGCGCCCCAATTACCACTCGAATTACGTAATTCGCCATACAAAATTTTGAGAGCGAATCACCTCATTTGTAGGTAATTCAGATCCAATTAGCACGCGAATTTCGAACAAATCGCTGCCGTCTCCAATTTTAATCGGAAGTTTTCAAACTCAGCTGTCAGAGCAAGAGAGAATAGAAAATATCAAAACAAAGACAGGGAGGAAATAAATGAATTATCAGATCGAATTAGGAATGAGTCATGTAAACGGGGTAATTCACCAAAGTAATTCAGAAGCGAACTACGTAATTGGCAGTGCTCGTGGGGACTTAGTATTTGTGCTCTAAAAGCGAAAACTAACTTTTGCTTCAGGGCTTCTGCTTTTGATGCGATTGCTACTTGCGTGGGTGGTGTGTAAGCCCTATAGAGAATTTGTTTTCAGCGCATGAGATATTACGCACTCTCTCTCAACTCCAAGTTGACATTGTAAACTCTCTTCAACAATAAAAAAAATGTGGCTTCCTACTAAGTGCAAATATTTTAGCACTTTCTGACCCACTGTGCGCCCTTTATCAACATCATCATCAACCACAGCGCCCACTTGGGCTATGCACATGCATACACACATACATAAATGTACCAAACATATGTACGTACGTACATTATGTATGCATCCGACGGCAATGTGTTACTGCTGAGAAATTTAGCATTTTATTTGCCCATTTGCGTCATGCAACACAAATACGACGACGACTTAATGAGCACACTCGGCGAAGCGCGAGCGCAACTACAGGAAGTGCGATGCAATCTGTTGGCTGCTGCATACGCGTCTGTCTGTCTTCTCGCATTTGTGCGAATATTGATGTTTTCGGCGAAAATATACATACATACATATGTATGTATATAAACCTATATGTAGGCGCATATTTTTACGAACCGTTACGGTGTTTATTTGGTGTTGCATGTTAGCAGCGGCGCCATACGCGTACCGAAATGAGAAATCAAATTTTTAATTTCGCTTACATTCGGGAGTGCGTTGATGCAACATTTGGTGCGCATTTGGCCAAACAATGGGCTTNATACATACATATGTATGTATATAAACCTATATGTAGGCGCATATTTTTACGAACCGTTACGGTGTTTATTTGGTGTTGCATGTTAGCAGCGGCGCCATACGCGTACCGAAATGAGAAATCAAATTTTTAATTTCGCTTACATTCGGGAGTGCGTTGATGCAACATTTGGTGCGCATTTGGCCAAACAATGGGCTTTTGTGACGACACATTGCCACCGCATATTTGCACTTACTACCCAATAAACATTTTTGTTAAATCTCAATCTGAGATGCATTTGTGAATCAGTGGTTTTTTCAAATCTCAAACGTTAATTGTCAAATGCATCTCAAATAAAACGTTGATAGCGTTCTCAAACTAAAAGGCACATATTTGTTAGGACATTTTCCTTTGTTTGATTTAATTGAAAAATGTTGAATTCTCAACTTTTTCTCAAACGTGAGTGGAGCGAAACGAAATGAAATCCAGTTACTCTCATTGAAATATTTGTATGGCGTTGCCATTGATACTTGTAAGAGAACACACAGTTTTTATAGGAACGGAATTTTTATTTATGCAGTTTAACAGTTTATTTAATAGCTTATCAGTTAGTTTAACAAAGCAAAATACGGTTGATATAAAAAATTAATTGCATTGTTTGTTTTGAAATTAGACAAATTGCGAATAACAGCGACTGCGACAGACTACCGATGGACTTTGACATCTGTGCCATGTTGACACAGATGGAACGGAACGGAATGCTAACAAATTGTTTCTCAAATGTTTCTCAAACCGTTCTTAAATTGATAAACAATGTTTGAGAAAATATTTAGTCTCAAATGATAAACAATGCTGAAATACGATTTTCTCAAAGGTTTGAAAATTTCGGTTCCAGTGTTTGTTGGGTAGGTACATGCATGCATGCGGTGCTGACATACTATGTGTGTGTGTGTGTGTGTGCTCCGATTGCGTCACGTTGCCGCACGCAGTGCATGGAATTTGGCAATTCTCAAAATACGCATCGAAAACTACCGAAATAAATATAAAATTTCGAAATTTGCCAAGTAAACTGAAAATTTGAAATTCTAAAATTGCAACAAAAATTCGTCTACCCATCGCTGCTCACCCTCGGAGCCGCGCACTCATCCATCGCCTGACCCAAATCGAGGTCAACTCAGCTGTCGTTGGCGCGCCGGACTGGCTGTGTGGCGGTAATAAAAGCGCTCCACTACTGCATTTGAAGTCACTTAAGCTGCATGTTTGCGCAATGCGAGCGTTTTTCGCGCGCTATAACAAGCTCACTATACATATGCACATACATATGTATGTATGTATGTATGTATATTTGATATAGCCACAGCTCAAGTGGCTACATTCCAGACTATTTGAACTTTTGCCACAACTGCATTTGCCAGCTATTAATTTTCATAATGTTTATTCGCTATTTAATCCATTCATTCGAGAGCCATGCAATGCAAGCAATTGTACATACATAGATCAAGTGAAACGATAACAACAACAATTGCAATATGTATATTTGATTCAACATTATGATTATTATTGACATTAGAAAAGGCTGCAGTTAAACATTTGAATTGCGGCGAACGCATTTTAATGCCACTCTCAACCAATGCGCTTATGCAACTTGTGTGTGTGTGTGTGTGTGTGTGTGCATGTACATATTTAATATTTAAATATGCATAGCTTGTGCATCCCGCTGTGTCAACATTTTGATTAGCTGCTCAAACAAATCACCAACATGGCCTCATCTCGTAGCTGCTACGAGCCACAACAATCGTAGTATGGCTTGTCGTAATGAAGATGTAAGCGAAGTCATTTGCATACAGATTTAAATACTCTTAAAAGATGTTGTATATTTGCGTTTATTGTGCCACTGTGTGACTACTTGGCCGTTGGACGTCGGCCATTAATTGATTTAAATTGTTATGGGGCAACTTAATATTTTGCTCTAGCAGCGAAAGTGGCAACTTTCTCAAAGGCGATTGCCTTTTGTAATTGAAATTTAATGAATTTGTCCAATTCTTTTTTCACTTCAACATTTTTTTTTACGCAACCCTTTTTTGTGTTTAAGCAGACTGTGTGAAACGAATAATTTCCGTACCAACATAAACATAGACACAAGCCTGGCAAATTACCCTTCTGTTTGTGCGTTTTTTTATGTTCAATTCTCCACTCATAAAATTACAAACCTTCTGCACGAATTGGCTGGATTTTTTTTTTACCCTAGTCGTATTAGAGATGCTGTGCTAAACGAGGCAACTTTAACCCCGGAGTAAAGTGACTCTACAATCACACTTGCGAGGTGGCCCTCCTCTTACCCTAAAGCAAAGCAAAAAGTAGATGAAACTGCCGAGTTCGGGTTTTACTCAGTTCCGCCGCCGAATTTCCAGAGCAGGCTTGATTTCCATATCCTAAGGCAGCCCTAAGTCTGAGAGCGTCCTTTTCAGCCATATCACGTTCAAAATTTTTAAATAATTGCCACAAAAATCGGGATGTTGCCTTTCCACAAGTTGTATGTAACAGAAGTTTCTGCCCCATAGTGCAATTACAGCTGCCTGAGGTGATGCCACTTCGTCTCATTTTATTGCTCACAGTGCCTTCGCTATAACTGTTTGTGAATCAAAGATATCGAGTCCAAGACGAAATAACTTAAGTCGAAAATTTAAAATAGTATTCAAGTAATCAGAGTGCTGGCATGCCTTTAGCGTGGCTTGGATGTCATTCGTAAACTCCTACTTGCTCAATTACTCTCCATCGCGTAGTTCTGTCGGCCTTCAGGATTTCAAATGCATATATTTTTCGAGTTTAGACTTGTGTTTGTTTTTCTGCTTTAACTTTGATACAGGCCCCATATTCTGACTTGGAGTCCACTAATATTTTAAAATGTGTAAACCAAGGCTCAGTATTGGGATAGGGTGGCGAGGTACCAGTGTGCCCAACAACATTGGAAAAACACTTCCGTCCATTTCTCTTCCTCTAGCTTTATTTTGTAAATTAATTTCGAGAAAAAAAACCACCTATGCGTACATTCCAAATTACTAAGAAAAATTCTGCTTGAATCCTAGGAACATCAATTTCCAACCAAAAATTTACCCGACAATAAATCACATATCGCATCGCCTTCTTCAGTCTAAGGCACCACGGTTTTCCAGGTGTGAAAAGTCAGCTACTAGAAAAACAATACAAAAATAACATAAATTAAGAGGAAAACGNAGAAAAACAATACACAAATAGCAGAAATTAAGAGGAAAACGAAAGCATCAGCACTGAGAATAAAAGCTCAAGAAACTTAAAGTGCGCTGCTTAAAAGCTATCTATGTAGAATTTTATTATTATTCCAAATAAATAGAAACTTTTCACATGTAAACAAGTGCAAGTGAAATACAAATACTAAAAACGTTGCTACAAAAACAATAAACACAACAAAGTAGAAATAATAAAAAAACAAATGCTTAAACAAAACACCTATGGCAGCAAAACAATAACACCGAACACCTTTCATTACAACAACGACATACACAACAACGATAAAATAATAAAAACATTCCGGATTTCGAAGCGGCAAGATTAAAGCTGCACACGAGGGCAAACTGATTGAAAAACATCGAAGGGCGGGAAGGATGTGTGGGCAGTGCACTAGCTCGCGCCTGATGCTATAGTTTTTGCTCCGATAGTCAGCTTCCAGCCAGGCAGTCAGTCAGCCACGATGACTGAAGGTGCAGAAAATTTCGAGTATTTCAAGCGGAAAGGTTAAATCACCCCGAAAAACACTGCAAAATTCATGTGAGCGTACGTGCCAGGAATTTCAAAACAATACCGGCAACCGAGCCACGCAAGCAACTGTATGTAGTATGTGTGTATGTGTGTATGTAGGGATGTTGGCACACACGCCCACACTTTTGCGATTACTGAATTGTTTTGCTGATACATACACCGATACACGTGATGCGGGCCTCTGACGCAGGAGCGCATATTCACAAGGGGGGGCATGCGAACAACTATAGTAGTATGTATATAAACACACATACATACATATGAAAAAAATATAAGTGTGTATAGATTTATGTTTTCGTTTGCGTATAAATAAAGAATATTCACAAGTTATTTGTATCTAGTCAGGATGAGATTCCGCATACGCCCTGTATACCCGCGCATGCCTTTTCGTATAGCAACCAATGTTGCCAGATGCACAGTTTTAACTGTAAATTTTAGTTCTTTTGACAAGATTACAGTTGTTTAAATTACCCTCTCTGTTCTGTATCAGTGACAATTTTTTTACGGAAAATTATATGAAAAAATTTAAATTTGTCAGTAAACAATTTTTTGACATCGATATAAATTTTCGATAAAATTGAAATTTCTCTTTCGCTTGTTTTGTTTGCACGTGAGTTTTAAAGATAAACGGGGATGATTAAGAAGCAGCGTTTCCTCATTTGAAGCAAATGGTTTCAGCTGTCCTAAACTAGAAATTTCAGCACTCCTTGGTATTTGAAGCACTAAAGACTTCTAAAAAAAAAAAACTTCAGGAGGTACTAAATTAGAGGCATCTAATCAAATGCTCAAACAACTTAACAAAGCAATTTACAAAATATAAAGAAACTGAACTTCATTTAAACAAAATGGGATTCAAGCGCTCCATTTTATAAAGTCTGTTTTGGTTAGTTAAGCATAACTAAAACGCGTTATGTTGTTTTATTTTATATTTAACTTTTTTGGTATATGTATATGTTTGATAAAATAAAAAAAGCCTTAATGTTTTAAAGACTGTCGTCGTTACAGTATTTTAGTGAAAAATAAAGTTTTTTAGAAACAAAAATCTGGCAACACTGATGACAACATACATGCATCAAACAAGCAATCATATATACATTTGTACGCTGCTAAATACTGCGTAAATCTTTGTGCCATTTCGTTGTTGTTTTCCCTCATAGTAAATATGGCTGTAATCTATTCCATAGTGCTACTTTTCTATCAAGCGCTCATTTTCTTCACATATTAGTCTTGCTATTATCCTCATTGTTATGGCTTTTTCGGCGTAGGCATGTGTCTGCCGCTATTCAACATCGTTCATCATAACTTACTTGCATACATTTGTATTACTCGGAAAAGCCAATAAAGTCGGTATTCACAATTAGAACATTTCGCTCGAACTATTTTGCGGCTGCAACGCCTACGTAAGCATTTATGCGCCCACGTGTGTGTGTGTGTGTAAGTTTGTCTGGGCGTCAACATGAAGCAAATGTGAGTTTCACTAAATATATCCGCGCGCTTCCGCTCATCCGCACATCCGAATGCAGCAATCCAAAATTACATAAATAATTTTAGCTAACGTTGCACATTCGAGCGCAAGTGCTCTAGCTCACATTCTCCTCTCGCTATCTACTAGTATCTACCAATAGTGCACATAAATCGCATGTTGCTTTTGACTTTTTGGCGGCCACATTAGTTCTCAAACACACACAAAGTTGCACAACTCAGCCACGTTCGTTGCGCTGTTTTTTCGTTGTGGCCACTAAGGATTTTTTATTTTGTGTCTCCTCGGATTTCTCCTTCGATATTCTTCGGATCTTCTATCTCTTTTATGTTTCTATCTGCACACGGTAATTGCACGTTGTGGCATGCCACGCGCTAGCACATGCAACATAAATTCACTGTTTGTTTAAATGTGTAGTATGTATGTGCAAAATCTTCACGTGTGCTCAAATTTATATGCGAGCTCTTTGCTAAGTCTGTTTGTGTGTGTGTGTGTGTGGGTGTCTCTTACGGCACGTGCCTTGCATTCCGCCCGCTACAAGTTCACTGATCACGTACCACCACACATCCGAACTGCATTTTCATTGCATTTCTACTAAGTCCGCTGCGGCACCACTTACCACTTACGTTTTGCCATCTTTTTTTTTGTTTTAGCTATTTTCTATTACCTGTGCGCCAGAGGAAAATGCTCACTTACATATGTATGTATGTATACATGCGTCCTCCTCTGGCTAGCATCCGTGTATGAAGTTTTAAGGCTCTTTAATTTAGTTTCCTTTCTAAATATTCTCCCCCCACCCCCTGCGGTTCGCCATCGGACATCGGCTTTTCTAGTTCGCCAATTGTTCTTATCCGAATGCCTCAAATGTAAGAAGTCAAGCGAGAAATCTTCGTCAAATACACTTTTGTAGATACACATACATACACATAGATATTCCTTGCTTTGTATGTGTATATGTGCCTTTGAAATTTAATTGCTGTCCATGGCAGGTCGCTGGCGATTTCATGCCAATTAGCGAAAATTGATTTCGGTTCGTTGAGCGCCACCAAGCGTGCAACCAAATGTTATTTCTCTCGCCCCTACGTTTCTAATATCGAAATTCATTCAACCGAATTTTGTTTAAGAAATCGAATTTAGCGATAACCATCGGTTTAAGCTTCTGAGGAGAAGGCGCACATTATTCACATTTCAACGGAGCTGTGGAAAAAAATGAGGAAATAATTTGCAACTTAAATCGAATTATCTTTGGAATTGTCTCCTATCTTTGATAAATTGAAATGTGTAACTAACCTGGTCTAAGCGCTTCTACATTTTACTAAGTGTATGATCGAGCCTCCGCAACAATTTCTTTAGGCTAAGGCTTTTACGTTTTCACACAATTTTAAGGGACCTGCAGTTTGGCGTAACCTCGGAACCCCAGATGGTTTTCTTTGGGAGGCCTTTTCCTGGCAGAAGTACAATCGAAGATTTTCCATTGGGTGTTGAGATGCGAACCTGTATCCCACAGTGTTGTAGCACGCACCTCCAAACATTTGGCTAAAGCGGTTCATCAGATATGCTCTTATTATTCTTGATTGTCACCGTAACCGCCTAAACGAGACCAGTATTTTCTTCTTTGTGCCAACTCTCGCCAATTGGAAATGCCAATCGTAGTGGGGGCCCTCCCTCTTTCTCTGCTTTCGCCAAAGCGCGAATGTGCTGACTGTTTGTTTGATGACAGGAGATAGTTCGTCTTGTCCTCGTTGACCTCCAGACCCAATCGCTTAGCTTCCTTATCCAACATGGAAAACGCAGAACAGACTTAGCGGTTCTTGTTACTGATGATGTCGATGTCATCGGCATTCGACAATAATTTCACGCTCTTGTAAAAAAAAATGTTTCTGGGCGGTTCAGCTCTGTAGCACTTATTATCTTAGTATCAATTTCGTGGGGAAGCCCAATTCAGACGTCGCGGCATATAGCCAGCTCCGTTTAAAGTTGTCCAAAGCGGTTTTGAAGTCAACAAATAGAGATGGTGGATGTCGATCCTTTTCTCGCGGAACTTTTCCAAAATTTGGCGTATTGTTAATACATGATCCATATTGGATTTGCCAGGTCTAAAGCCACTCTGATAAGGTCCAATCAGTTCGTTTACGGTGGGCTTCAGTCTTTCACACAATATACTTGATAAGACCTTATAACCTATGCTTAAAAGGCTTATCCCGCGGTAGTTCGCGCGTATGGCAGGTTCGCCTCTCTTGCGGATTTAACAGAGCACACTTAAATTCCAGTCGACGGGTTTGCGTTCGTCTGACCATATTCTGCATAAGAGCTAATGCACCTCATCAGCTCCTCGCCGCCGTACTTGACTAGCTCAGCTGGCAGGGCGTTTTTCCGCTCAGCCCGCACTTCAAGCCCTTCGCAATCACATATTTCGGCCTCTCTCTACTTATTGCAACGGATACATATGTATGTACGTCTCGCTTCCTCCTTTAGTTCGCTATTGCGCCATCTTTTTTCTCTGCAGCATCCTGACACTCCTCATCGTACCAGTTGTTTTTTCGGGCTCGCTTAAATCCAACTAATTCTTCGGCGGCGGTACTTAATGAGCAGGAAATGTGGTTCCACTGCTCGCATATGTCGGTTTGTTGAAGAGTGCTCTCTGAGAGCAGGTGTGAGATTCGGGTAGCGAATGCATTGGCTGTCTGTTGTGATGGCAGCTTTTCGACGTTTAGCTTTCCTTGCATATTCGGGCGCACATTTTGTGATGCACAGAGGCAGGTGCGTATCTTGGCTGCAACAAGATAGTGGTCCGAGTCGATGCTTTGGCCACGGAGTGTACGTATACCGCATAGCTTGATGGATCTTTTTTTGTTTGAACCAAGTACAACATACTGCCATATTTAGGGAATCGACGAAGTCGACCATCCTCAGTCCGTTGTCGGAAGTTTCGTTGTGGAGGTTGAATTTTCCGACGGTGGTACTAACGATATCTTCCTTGCCCACCTGGCATTGTAGTCGCCAAGCACGATTTTGATATCATGGTGGAGGAATGGCTGATATGTGCAAACTAAGTGCTTATAGAAGCTATCCTTGGACACTTCGTCCTTCTCTTCTATTGGGGCGTGGGCGCAAATCAGCGATATTTTGAAGAATCTTGCTTTGATGCGGAGATGTTCGTCCACCGAGGTGAACGACAGTACCCGGCGACGGAGTGTCTCTTCCACAACAAATCCAACACCGGATTTGCCCTCCTTTAAGTCAGAGGGGCCCCACCGGAGCTCTCTCTCTTTCTGCCGTAACCCAAGGCTCCATTATGGGTTGCTCACATTGCCCAGAGAGCTCAAAAGAAAACGCAAGAGTCAGAATTGAGTATAGCCGTACAACTGTGACTGCATACCCAACACAACGGCTATACCCCATTGCACTTCATGTTGGAAGTAGCACAAAAAAATTTTAAAAGAGCTGCAATTGTCCTCAATATCCTCCTCCGACTCTAAGTTCCATTTTGTAGCCATCGGTATAGGAGGTGTATGACATTAGGCAGATTTCTATGCAGTACCAATGTTGCCGTGTCGCTATCCCCAGTTGCGCTCAACAAAAGATTAAATAAAGATTTTCCGCGAAGGTGCAATTCTTTGCCAAGCTGATTGGCTCCTTCAAAAAGCACTCAGCTTAGGTTCATACATAGTATAAACCTTTCAAACAATTGGCAGTGCTATCGTTACAAAAACAGATGCTAGAATTATCTTACTTATTAATCTAAAACTGTACAATAGTTTATTTTTAATGCAAATATTTCATCATTTTTTCGTATTTGGCCCCACAACGCTTCTACTAACTTTTTTACGGTCGAACATTTCGCAAGTGTCAGTTATATACTATACTGCGATCATCAAAAAGTTGTCAGTGAGTAAGTCGTCTCTTTGCACATCCATTAACGCTCACGTAATGCAAGTATGAATATTTCAATGCATAAAAATTGCATAGCATCTATCTACTATACATATGTATATAGATATATTTTCGTATGTATGTAGATGCATCTAAGTTCACATTTTTATTGCATATATCCAAGCTGTCAAACCCGTTGCAGAGCTCGTCTCATTCGAATTAATTGATTTATCCATTTATTTTATTACAACTGCCATGTGCCAGCGAGCATTTATCTGCAGGCGAATATTTAGACACACGGGCATGACAGCGGATACTAACGGTATTCTTAGAGTTAGATAAATTTACAGCAAGCTTGCATATAAGCAAAGCAAAATGCTAGACTGGCATAAATGAAGTGTAAAAATTTTACTACTTTAAGGAAGTAGAGCGTAGAATGGAGAAGCATATAAAGGTAGGATGTAATAAATGTTCATTCGGCTATAAAAAGAAGTTTAGCTTTAAATTAAACGTAAATTTATGAAGTGTCCATGCGATGCGCATACTTTTTTATGCCATGGTGTGAATACCGCCATTGCAAATGACTGCAAAATATTAATAAATATATTTATTTTTAATTTCCATTACCGCTTTGGCTTTGGCATAGCGGATTATTAAATACTATGTGCATATGGATTAGTAAATGCTGTATCGCATTCCACATAAATTTTAATACATATTTCATTATTCGCACTTGCATTTACTCAAGTGCGCATGTGTGTGTGTGTGTGTGTGTGTGTGTCGTGTGTATGCAAATTGAGCGTGGTGGGTATCTGAACGCTACATCTTAATGCACTTACAAGTAGTCATTAATTTATTTGCCATTTGAAATGGCGTTAATTACACGCAAGGGAAGTCGAAGAATCAGCGCTGCAGCTGGGCGTTACACATACACACTTGACAAGAGCCGTTCGCATACAAAGAACATGGGCGTCGGAGCTATTAGCGCTACTCGAATTACGAAGGGTGTTCCTCATAGTTGGCTACACATTTACCTCTATGCGGCCTTGTGAAGTTATGATTGCCTGACGCCTGATTCCATGTGCGCTACACTAACTGCGCATGGCGGCAATTTTA
>NW_016173252.1:0-12154 GCF_001687245.7 Rhagoletis zephyria
CTAGTAGGCATGCATTGTGTTCCCTGCACGGTAAGTAAATATTTAATTCGTATTAACGTAATATGCAATTTTAATTATACGATGATGCTTTTTATAGAATTTACCATAAGGAATCATTGAACTGCACGGAAGTTCAGTTACAGCTATTTCTTTCAAAACAAACATACATACCTCGTTCAAAATTTAATTCGATCTAGCTAAAATTTTGCGCCTAGCCTAATTTCATACTAAATCTGAAATGGACTTAAAAACTTCTTCGATCTATGTCTTGGAATCATGAGCGTGGCAAAAATCAATAAAACAAAGTGGGGGTATTCGGGATTTGCCATTGTATTCTCTATTTGTGATATTTATGGTTTCTGGTAGACACATTTTCCATTGCATTGCTGTTAGGAAATTGACTGCATTATCTAAAAAAAAAACATAGATACCACGTATGAGACATTCTTTTTCATATCAGACACCAAATTTGGTATCACACTTTGGCTTAAAATTTTTTGTTGGTTCTTTATATGAAATAAGCCAACACGTGTTCGAGGATTTTTTTCTCGCTTTTTTTGGAGATATGATCCATCAAAGTTTGCATTTTTTTGTGATTCTGACTAATTAAGTACTCTTTAAAATTGTTATATCTCGGGTTCTGCCCATCGTAGAGACTTCACCTTAACGTCGTTTTAAAGCTAAAGAAATAGTAATTCTACATGTTAGATGGTTAAGATTGTCCTAAAGCTAACTTAGCTATTAACAGCTGAACTTTATGAAGTTGGTTTGAATAGTGAAGACCAGTAAATTAGGGATTTATAATTATACCATTGTAATCTTTGTTTAACTCTCTATAAAAAACGTTGTTAAAAAAATTGGGGGTTTTAAAGAACTACTTTTAAAATTATTTTCTTTATAACGAGATGGTTTATTTTGGAAACGCGACAGTAAGTACGGCAAAGAAATTGAAACATATGTTGAAAAAAGTCGGACCAGCAGGACATGTAGATCCTGTGTTTTGCCCCTCTGAAAGAATTTTGGCTGGCTTATGCCGATGACATCGACATCATCGGTAACAAAAACCGCGAAGTCTGTTCTGCCTTTTCCTAGTTGGATAGGGAAGCAAAGCGAATGGGTCAACGAGAAAAAGACGAAGTATCTCCTGTCATCAAACAAAGAGTCAGCACATTCGCGCCTTGGCACCCACGTCACTGTTGACAGTTACAATTTCGAAAAAGTAGAGAATTTCGTTTACTTGGGAACCAGCATTAACACCGATAATAATGTCAGCATTTAAATCCAACGTAGAATCACTCTTGCTATCAAGTGCTACTTTGGACTGAGTAGGCAATTCAGGAGTACAGTCCTCTCTCGACGTACGAAAACCGCGCTCTATAAGTCAGTCATCATGCCCGTGCTGGTATATGGCGCAGATGCATGGACAATGACAACATCCGATGAGTGTTTGAGAGAAAGATTTTGCGGAAGATTTATGGGCCTTTACGCGCTGGCGACGGCGAGTACCGCAGACGATGGAACGATGAGCTGTATGAGCTTTACAACGATATGGACATAGTGCAGCGAATTAAAATACAGCGGCTCCGCTGGCTTGGTCATGTCGTTCGAATGGACACCGACGCTCCAGCTCTGAAAGTATTCAACTCGGAACCCGCTGGTGGTAGCAGAGGAAGAGGGAGGCCCCCACTGCGATGGTAAGATCAGGTGGAGAAGGACTTGGCTTCACTTAGCGTTTCCAATTGGCGTCAGTTGGCACAGAGGAGAAACGCCTGGCGTGCTTTGCTGAACTCGGCCAAAATCGCTTAGGCGGTTACAGCGCCAAAAAAGAAGAAGAAAGAATTCTAAAATTCTATACACGTTTCTTATGTTTGATATGCAGCCGGGGACACTAGCTAGCAGAGAAACTAGCAAGTTCCTGCAAATTTGCGTTCGTGCAGAAATTTACAAGTTTCTCTACTTAAGAGAGAATTTGGGAGCATTTTTTCTGTCTAACTAATATTTGGAGTGATAATTTTCGCTGGATTTTCGACGAACAAACCTATTGTCTCATCGGAGAGTTTTGATTTACATAGAAATTTGTGCTCTTTTACTTTCATTTTGACGCATTTCAGTGTTGGTTCTTTTAATTTAAGTTGGCCTTCGGTTTTTGGGATTTAAATAGGTTCTTAGCAAAAAAAGTTGGTTTAAATAAATACATACATATGTATGCATAGTGCTTTAAAACATCCCTTTTCCCTTACCTTAAAACTTTAAGCATGGGCAATAATGATGTGTGATGAAATAGTGAAACAATTTGTTATTTTCTAAGTTTACGAATAAAACTTCACGCTTAAATTGAAGTCTTTCATAACAAACATTTTATGAAGATAATCCCCATTACGGCCTTCTTTAGAAAAAAATATATTCGTTTAAAATAAAAATACGCGAAATCGGCCCAATTTTATGTAACCCTGCCTCCGCGATAAGGCTAGTAGCCATTTCTAACAGATTTTGGATGGCTTAGCCAAAAATGGAAACATATATATTTTAATTTTAAGAAAACAAGGTAAATAGCAAAATCGGCTAAAAACGGCAAATTTTTTTTACAAAACGGCTAACAAATCGGCTTCCGGCTAACCCGAAATTTCGCCGGCTGTTTGCTATCGCAACCGGCTAAATCTAGCCGGAAAACGGCTAAAATGGCAGCACTACTCCCGCTGCTTTATCCTACTTTTAGCATTGTTCTTTAAATTTACTCAGTATCGCGAATGTATTGAAATTTTCATATTTTTGTACCCGATTTTCGTTATAAGTACTTTTTTAATTTAACTTAGCAATAAATATATTGCTGACTTAGTTATACTTCATACTTTTTCAATGTTGCTAACTTAGGCAAGTGTCTATATTTAGTACTTTATTAACTTAATAAAAAAAAACAAGTAATTGTTAGCAAAAAAATCGACTTAAAAAAAATATATATATGTATATTCCATGATCCAATAATCGGATCTAAACCAAATTAATATGGGACAACCTGTGGGACACTACCTTTCCGAAAGAAAAAGAAGTATCGAAATCGGTTGACGTGGTCCAAAGTTATGCGGTAACATACATAAAAAAAAACAAATATTCCGATCTCCTTTTTTGGAAGTCGGCTAAAAATTTGTACAAAAAAAAATTACTTTCTCAACACCTAGAAAATTGTAATTTTACTAGGGAAAGCCCTCAATAACTTTAAAAGTTGTGGTATAAAAAAGAAGTTAGCCATTTTTGACATCGGGGGGAAAAAACTATGTACACCAAGTGTCATTAAAACATCAAATTTCCCACTGACTTATAGAAAATGTTGACCACTTTGTGAAAAATTCCATGAACTTGCGGAAATTTAAGGCTTTGGATACACGCCTTTCCGTTCGATTCAAAAAAATTTTCGCAGTGCACGTTTTTATTAACCTTTCTAGGGGGACAATGGACAAGGACAATGTTGCAAAATAGTAGTCTAATATAAATACATGTTTTGTCTTTGATCTTATACGAAAATCTTAAAAAAAAAAAATTTTGACGACCAAATTGATGTTCTTTATGTAGTTATATGTAGATGAGGACACCACAAAATTTCTCAAAAATTTCCTGGAAGTACAGAAATTTACATTTTTATATGTATACAACAACACCTGTGTGTACATTCGTATACTATTATTAACTAAACGTCAAAGGAACAATTCCCTTATGTTAATCTCCAATACGTAAATATGTATGTATGTAGTATGTTAACAAAATATTTCACGTACGGTTGTTGTTATTTATAAAATCAGTTAATTAAAATACATGCATATTTCTCATCTTATATTTTAAGTGAAGATAAATATTAAAAAAAAAAAAAAAAACTTTAAATGCTTATAAAGCATGAGAAGAAAGAAGCACGCGAATGAGATTTGGTAGAAGAAGTACAAACCACACATTTGCTAAAAGACAGTCGTAACTAAAAAAATGAAATTTTTGATCAAAGACTGCAAAATTAATAGCGATATGTTGCTTCATTCATATTGTGAAATAATTTCGTGCTAAAATATTTTGAAGTTTGCATCTCCTTTTCTGCATTTTGGGAGCAAATTGAAAACCACAAAAGCGTCTCCAGAAACATCGCACTTTTTGAGTTACAGCGCTCTTTTAATAAATTAGGGAAATATTTGTAAATACGAAGATACTTAAGCATCAATTTGGTTTATTATTTAGTTTCAAGTATCCTGTAGGAAAAAGTTAATAGTTAGTTGTGGATTTAAAATACATATCGTCGTCTCAGAAAACGGATGTCGAATGTTACAAAACACGGTTTTGAGAAAATTGACTTTGAAGTTTAAGGTCGAATTAATCCGAAACTGTACGGTAGATTTTTGTAACTTTTGAAGGAGACGTAGTTGGTGTTATTAGTTTTGATTTCCCATATTTTTACATTTAATATCTCTTAACGTTAATGAGAAAATTTACTTTTCATTCCGTATACATTTGTCGTAAGTAGCGTTTACTCACCACTTTGTTTTGTCCACAGAACATACGACAATAGTAAAGTATCTATTTCAACGACGATGGTATAATTTGATGAAAAAAACAGACATATTTATTAAATAATGATTACTTATTAGAAAAAACATAACAAAAACATAATCATGTATTTAATAAAAAAAATCTGTACATCTCTTATGCTGTAAATATGTTACGAACATACGTTTTCTTTATATAAAAACAAAAAACAATACTTAAATTCAGTCTTTTGTACATTTTTATCTCTTTCATTTCATTGGAGACTCAGTGCAAGCTAAAATTTAAAAATTTAAAATTTTAAAATTAGTTACTTAGTTTAATTTTCAATTTTAATTGTATCGTTATAGTAGAGGACCATCCAATTGTCGTAAGTTCAAAGTTTTGCGATACATACGACAAATGTTTTATGATTAAAAAAGGATTACATTTGTATGGGAATTTGTCGTATGTGCCACATACGACAAACGTTTTATGATTAAAAAAAAGGTACGTTTGTATGGGAATTTGTCGTATGTGACGCATTTTCAGCACATACAACAAAAGGCATACCCAATCATTAATATTATGTAACATACGACAAAATGCGCACGAAATATCTCAAAAACTAATGGAGATATAAAAAAATGGATTGCAGAAATCGAAAGGTCCAACTTAGTAAATCTGCATCAAAATCCCAAAATCGTGATTTTGCACATTCGTCATCCGTTTTCTGAGGCGACGATATATTAAAAACCTGAAATATATAAAGATTTAAAGTAAACTAAATTGACAAAGGCACAGAAAAAATTATATAGAATTCCAGCTTACTTTTCCTGATATTACATTTTACAAAAGAACTTTCAGTTCATAAAAGATTTCCCATGTGGAACTCGACTACTCGCGCACAAGCATGCAATTTAAAAAGCTAATATTCTTTCGGGCAGAAACATGAAATTTATGTTTGTGTTATAACTCCAATTAGCCGATTTCATGCCTGTCCAGCGGTGTAACTTCAAAAGTGTAACCGTTAAAAACTCTGTTTTCTTAGGTTTACAAATTGAAGTTTTAAATAAAAGCAAATTTGTTATAGCATCTTCACGGGTACATAATTATATACACGTATGTATGTATATACATACATATGTACGTATATAGATACATATATGCATATCTATGCTTGTGTGGTCTTCTACGAAGAACTCTCCATCAACCTGAAATTTAGGTTACCGGATCACTGCTGTGTTTTCCAGGCTGAGGTGGCCGCGATAAAAGAGGCTTCGGAGGTAAATATTTATTCTGACAGCCAAGCAGCCATCAAGACTCTTGGCTTGGCTGACGGTGCGTACGAAAACGTTGAGGGAGTGTTTTGCTATTAACCTCATTTGGGTTCCAGGTCACAGCGAAATCGCTGGCAACTGTATGGCTGATGAGCTCGCGAGACAGGGATCCCTCGAGTAATTACTTTCAAATAGGGGGCGCTCCCCTGACCTCGTGTGGTATGCTTCTGGTTAGATGGGCATTTAGACAGCTTAGCGAGCGCTGGGCGAGGACCTTGGAGTGCAAGGTGGCAAAGTCCTTCTGGCCACGGATGGACCGGAGGTGGTCTGGGGAGCTCTTTAGACTAAGCAAGCTGCATATCTCACGGATGGTGGGAGTGCTTACTGGTGATTGGTAACCATGCCGTAAGGCTCAATGTNAGACCTTGGAGTGCAAGGTGGCAAAGTCCTTCTGGCCACGGATGGACCGGAGGTGGTCTGGGGACCTCTTTAGACTAAGCAAGCTGCATATCTCACTGTTGGTGGGAGTGCTTACTGGTGATTGGTAACCATGCCGTAAGGCTCAATGTCCTGGGTAACCCTTACTGCACCAGCTGCATGGAGGACGATGAGGTGGTATCATCTCAACATCTGCTGCTCTGGTGCCCTACCTTTGCAAGCCCAAGGCTTAAGCACCTTGGGTCGCACTTTTTCCACACTCCCGATGAGCTCTCGGGAGTGGACATCAGTCGACTGAAGAGCTTCGTTGTGAGCACGGGAGCGTTTCTTCGGCAAAAAGCCATAGGTGTCGTCTTTCTCCCATAGCTTCCCTCCTCTTTTCCCAAGCCACTCTCTTTTTTTTCCGGCCTCCCTGAAATTTTGATCACGAGTTTTTGATGAAGATTGTGAGAATATAATCATTGAATTCACCAGGAGGAAATTAGCAGCAAAATTTGAGTCTACAAATAAAATAGCAGCGAAACCTTTGGATAAAATTGAATTTCGGGCATTTTTAGGCCCATTACTGTATTCAGCTGTTTTTAAATGTAATCGAGAATCCACAGATTTTACGTTTGCAACTGATGGAACAGACAGCGATATATCAAGGGCTACCATGTCTAGGCTTCGATTTCTCAACATACTTTCGTGCTTACGCTTTGACAATGCTTCCGATCGAAAAGAAAGATTGTCAAACGACCCATTAGCAGCAATTTCAGATCTTTTTAATTAAATAATTGAGAATAGTAAAAAGAGTTACTCTATAGGCACTCATGCTTGTATCGACGAAATGTTAGTGCTATTTCGCGGCAGATGTAAGTTTAAAGTTTATATGCCACAAAATCCGGCAAAATATGGCATACAAATAATGGCTTTAACAGATGCACGCACACACTATCTTTCAAATGCCTATATTTATTTTTGGGAAGAACTCAGATGGTATAAACCTTAAAAATGCAGAAAAAAAGCTAGCAGCGCCAACTCAATCGGTATTGAGATTATGCAATATTATAGAAGGGAGTAACAGAAACATAACTGCAGACAATTGGTTCTCACCAATTCAATTAGTACAAATATTAAAAGAACGCCAACTTACTTATTTGAGTACTCTAAGAAAGAATAAAAAGGAAATCTCTTCAGAATTTTTACCAAACAAAAATAGGCCAGTTGAAAATACTATTTATGGATTTACAATGATATTACACTTTTAACTTATGTGCCCAGGAGAAATCGTTCAGTTAATTTAATTTCTTCGATGCATAATCATAAATATGAGCACTTAGCATTAGCGCACACAAGGGGTGGGTGTTGGGGTTCAAACCGCCCCCCAAAGCTCAGAACCTCAATTACAAACTATATCTTAAAGCTTAGAATCCAGCTCCCAAGAAAACCATAAGAAATATTTCCCATTTTTTCTGTTGCTTGGAAAAGCAAATTTTCTTGAAGAGATAAATAATAGAGTATTTTTTTTCTTGAGAGCTGCAAACTATTTTAAGAAATTTTGATAGAAGAAAATTTATTATCCATTTCTTATGCGTCATTTTGTAAGAATTTTTGGTTTTTCTTGAGAGCTCTTTAAAGTTCAACTGCGAATGAAAACATTGTCCTAAAAATGTGCAATGCATACCCACTTACTTTACAGCCTAAAAAAGTTTACCACTGATATGTACTTAACAAGCGATCGAAGAGTGAATTTGCTAACTTCATAATTAAAATACAAGTTCAGTTAAATTTTCGGTATTCGAAGTATTAAAAAAATGAGAAACCAGAAATCGACGATAATAAAGATAAAAGTGTAAAAATTTCATGGAATTATTTAATTTATTTGTATTAAAATTCTTTTGTAAAATTTTGTATTACTTTTGAAAGTTGAGTGCATGTTGTGTTTATAGAACTTTATTAAACAAGTAATTTTTAAGCAAAAAGAAAAACCGACTTCAATTCTCATATACAAATTTAGGAGTACCGTTAGTTTTTTCATGATTTAATGATCGGATCTAAACCAAACTACGGGTAAGGTCGGTGCGCTCTTTATATGAGAATGAAACAGAAATTATACTACTGCATCACAATTTATTTATAGAACTTAATAAAGCTGAATTATACACTTGGCCTGAGGGTCTTTAATAATTTTAAAGCAAAACACTTATTTCTGATACGGAAAAAATTGTATTTTTACAAGCGTAAATTAAAAATCAACCGTGCGACTCTTACCTCCACGTTTATTTGAGGGCAGAAAAGGCAGCACTTTTGCAGGATCAGAGCGCAACCTGCTGAGAAAAGAACACGACGCCTTGTGAAAGGGCTGAGAAACGAACATAAAAATGTGACAGCGCCAACCCAAGGCAGAATAAGTGCAGCCTTTTTTCAAGAAAAGAAAACGCTATTAGTTTAACAAAGGTTTTTTCTTTTTTTACTGTTACAGTAAGCTGTCATTAAACTACAAAATTTATTTCAGATAGTAAAATATGCAAATCAGCCGTTGATAATAGTTCCTTATCTATATACTAAAACAAAACCACTTTTTAGTTTTACTCTTGGCCATCTATATTGCACACAAAACTACATATCCGCAAACGCGTTCTGCAACAGTAAATCTGCTTATTAGCCAAAAAAAAATGCAACTTTAAAAGAAATAAAAAAAAATGTGTATGTAGTTACTTAGTATTTGCTTAATCATTTCCTTTACAAAGCATTACATTATTCATTTGTATTAACTAATACTATTTATTGTTGTACATAAGTGCAAACCACCATACCTATGAGTAAATAAATATACAAAAAAGCAATAAATGGTAAACATTCCTGAAATATTTCCTTGAACATTTTGCAAACGAAATTTGGCTGTTAAGTTCAATTTTAAAAAGAAGAATAATTAATTTTTTGAAATCCAATTATGTACTACGACTATTAACTTAGTCAACCATGCAGGTGCAACTTTCTTTAGTAATTTTGGAAAAAGCCAAAAAACGACCAGAAATGTATTAAAAAATGATTTTGATAGCAGCCACATTCACTTGCATGAACACAATCAAGCCGTCCCATGCATTATGCATATGGTACAATAAGAGGTAGCAGAGTGCATTTTTAAAATAAGAAAGGCAAGGCAGAGAGCCACTGACACTACGAATATAAAATTNTTAATACTATTTATTGTTGTACATAAGTGCAAACCACCATACCTATGAGTATATGAATATACAAAAAAGCAATAAATGGTAAACATTCCTAAAATATTTCCTTGAACATTTTGCAAACGAAATTTGGCTGTTAAGTTCAATTTTAAAAAAGAAGAATAATTAATTTTTTGAAATCCAATTATGTACTACGACTATTAACTTAGTCAACAATGCAGGTGCAACTTTCTTTAGTAATTTTGGAAAAAGCCAAAAAACGACCAGAAAGGTATTAAAAAATGATTTTGATAGCGACCACATTCACTTGCATGAACACAATCAAGCCATCCCATGCATTATGCATATGGTACAATAAGAGGTAGCAGAGTGCATTTTGAAAATAAGAAAGGCAAGGCAGAGAGCCACTGACACTACGAATATAAAATTCACTAGTGTATATCTATTGCCATGAATTGCTGAATTCGACTGAGCTTTGGTATTCGGTGTTGAATGAATGAATGTTCAATGCGGCCGAAATTTCCAAAGTTACACGAAAATTTCCAGGCCAAAAAACGATATAATACAATAGCAGCAGATACATATGTATGTACTTAGCCAGCCCAGCTAGAGTTGGTAGAGCTGAAACGTGTAGATAATTCCTTGTGGTGACTATCTGCTCTATAGCATGCTATCCATGCCGACGCGATGCGGTTGGATAGTAAAGGCAAAGCAGGGAAAGGAATTTATGTACTTGCAAACATGTGTCTACTGACATTGGCGGCATACCTGCTTGTCCGGCTGCCGTCTTGGCTTCGATAAAGATATCTACCTACTAATGTGAAATTTACATATGTGAATTCTTTTCGATGAAAAATAAACTTCTAACTTTTATTTAAGTATATGTTTATCAACTTTATTACGCTTTTGGTATAGGGAAGTGTGATAAAAAAAAAGCCCAGAAGAAAGTCAGGAGAGTGTGCATACGTTTGATAGGGGTCTATTGCCAAAGCTCATTGNCAATACAATAGCAGCAGATACATATGTATGTACTTAGCCAGCCCAGCTAGAGTTGGTAGAGCTGAAGCGTGTAGATAATTCCTTGTGGTGACTATCTGCTCTATAGCATGCTATCCATGCCGACGCGATGCGGTTGGATAGTAAAGGCAAAGCAGAGAAAGGAATTTATGTACTTGCAAACATGTGTCTATTGACATTGGTGGCATACCTGCTTGTCCGGCTGCCGTCTTGGCTTCGATAAAGATATCTACCTACTAATGTGAAATTTACATATGTGAATTCTTTTCGATGAAAAATAAACTTCTAACTTTTATTTAAGTATATGTTTATCAACTTTATTACGCTTTTGGTATAGGGAAGTGTGATAAAAAAAAAGCCCAGAAGAAAGTCAGGAGAGTGTGCATACGTTTGATAGGGGTCTATTGCCAAAGCTCATTGGTGCAAAATGCAAAGAAATATGTATAGTTGTCAACGCATAGTCATGTGAATGGTCACAAATTATGGCTAGCAATGATGATCCCAAGTAGTGTTAGTTCAGTTTCTTTCGCTAGGGCGGGAGAGCTTGAAAATTCGTAATTTTGCCCCTATGAGCCCCGAATTTACGCTGGGGTCCGATTTTCGACAATAGAAATAAACGAAAAATCTTCCGAAGTAAAAAATTAAGTAAACTGGTTTCTTTCTGAGCTGGTAACAAATATTTTGTAAACTATAAATAAGGTCAATGGAATTAATATCATTAACGTCAATTACCGACCGACTACTTGCATTGTATTTCAGCGATTACTTTAACAAGGCAATGTCCTAGGCGGTAGTCACCATCGGCTCTCTCTGCACTAACGGGAGTTACTAAAGTAGTCACTTGCGTGATTTATGGNCTATGAGCCCCGAATTACGCTGGGGTCCGATTTTCGACAATAGAAATAAACGAAAAATCTTCCGAAGTAAAAAATTAAGTAAACTGGTTTCCTTCTGAGCTGGTAACAAATATTTTGTAAACTATAAATAAGGTGAATGGAATTAATATCATTAACGTCAATTACCGACCGGCTAGTTGCAGTGTATTTCAGCGATTACTTTTACAAGGCAATGTCCTAGGCGGTAGTCACCATCGGCTCTCTCTGCACTAACGGGAGTTACTAAAGTAGTCACTTGCGTGATTTATGGACGCCCTCTGTCGTAGTTTTTTGCTATTCTGCATCCGACTGGCTCGTCTCTGCACTACCATGTGCACTACCACGGGTTAATAGAGTAGCTAGTTACCTAAGAGTCGGTGCAGTAGCGGTTCAAAAGTAGCGATTGACTCCAGCAGGAGGGATGTTTTTCGTTCTGGACACAGCCAAGAAACTTGGTGGATATTTTTATGCTTGAACCTAGTACTGCATACTATCTTGTTTCGGGCCCCTGTGAAGTCGATCAGCCTCTGTCTCTTATCGGATATTTCGTAGTGTAGGTTTAATTTTTCTACAGTGGTGCCTTGCCCACCTTGGCATTGAAATCGGCAACACGATTTGATATTTTGTCGGGGGCAGCGCTCATATGTGCGCTCCAAGCGCTCATAGAAGAGATTCTTAGACGCCTAGTCCTTCTCTTCCATCAGGGCATGTGCACAGATGAGCGAGAAGTTGAAGAATCTTGCTATGATGCTGATTGTGTATAGACGTTCTTCCAGTACTTGGCGACGGAGTCTCTCCCACCACAAATCCAACACCTTTACATGCCAACTGTAGTAGACGTCGCAAGGCCCCGTCCTTGGCATTTCTAGAAGGG
>NW_016173253.1:0-5698 GCF_001687245.7 Rhagoletis zephyria
GGATACAAAAAACGTCCAAATGACGTTAAAAACGTCAACCTGGCAACGCCGTCTACACGTGCGGTTTCTCGCATGCTTCGTCATGCGAGCGAGATTTTCCAGCACGTGAAGACGGCCGGTAAGTTTGTTTACTGGATATACTGAGGTATAGGGCACTGTCACACGGTCAGTATTTCTTGACGTGATCCAAGTATCGCGATATTTATTGACGGTGTAGCATGCAGTATTGATAGATCGTGATCCATATCGCAAAATTTCTAAAAATTTTGAAATCTGGATCGCGGATCGCAATACCAACAATAAATATTGAACGTGTAGCACTTTCAAAACACGATCCATACATTTCGTCAGTACATCTTTTACTCTCATAATGCGAACATCGGCTCTGCCTTCGTNTCGCAAAATTTCTAAAAATTTTGAAATCTGGATCGCGGATCGCAATACCAACAATAAATATTGAACGTGTAGCACTTTCAAAACGCGATCCATACATTTCGTCAGTACATCTTTTACTCTCATAATGCGAACATCGGCTCTGCCTTCGCTCTCGGGGCTTAAAATCTTGCAAAACAAATTTTAATTAACATTGGAAATTTTAAAATAATTGTGGAATGCATTTTCTGTAAATTATACGTACAAAATAAAAATATTTTCTTGCGTCATAATAAGCTTTCAGCACAAAAATTATGAAAATACTGACGCGATAAATATTGAACATGTAGCATTCGTGCGCGATCCATCAATCCATCAATATGGATCGCGATCCAAATATCGGGGTAATTACTGACCGTGTGACAGAGCCCATATACTGTGGTTGATAAATATATTAGGAGCGATCCTTATCTCCCAGAAATAGTCAGAAAAGTCCGAAGTAGTCAGATTTAGTCCAAAAAGCGTTCCTTAACTGGGAAATGACAGCTAAAATGAGAGAGCAACACCCAGTGAGAGTGACTCTCATCAGTCCGAAGTAGTCAGATTTAGTCAGAAGAACTTTTTTTGGCAAAATCCTGAAAAGTGTCAAACTCAACTAAATTTAAATGAACGGAAAAGTGAGAATAATCTAAAAAGTAAAAAAAGTGAATTGAAATTGGAAGGAGGCAAAAAATAATTGATATAGTAAGTGTTTATTGTGCTTGTGCTTGTGTGAATGTGTTTTGTACATACACATTCTTATTTGACGTTAGCTTTGTTGTTGCCATTCTTTGGACTATAAATTTGGTTTTTTGCGTTCCTTTACTTTTCCTGTTATTCTCTTTTAGTGAGCGCATTTTGCTTACGCTCTGGCATTTTGACATTTTTCAGATTTTAGTCCAAAAAGATAAGGAATGAACCTATTATTTTGTTTTGATATAATATAGAATCTCTTTGAATTATATAAGTTGTTTTCTTTTGTACCCGAGCTGCAAAAGAACGCTCAACTGGCTTATATTCAACTGTCTTATAATTTGCATTCACTTCACAACACTGGTGTCAGCTGTCAAAAAATGTGGACTGTTTGTGAAATTTTTGAGCGAAACATTTAACAAAATGAGTAATTCCGAAGAATCTTTGGTAAATATACATATATATATATTTTATAATAAATAATTATATTTAATAAGTGGTTGTATACTTTTTGTCCAGATCGTGTCAATATGTGTGGGCGAGCAGCGTGAATTAGGCCAGGCAAGAGCATGGGAAATCGTAAGCGAAATACTGGAAACCATATTTGAAAGTTCCAGTTCATCCTCTGAAGACTCGGAAAGCGAAAATGAACATCATGAGAAGTGTTCCAACTTTGAAGGTACTCTCGATGCAATGAGTGAGATGGACTTCAAAACTAACATGAGACTGAACGTGAAACAGTGGAGTATCTAACAAGTAATAAATGCAAACTTTTTGAAACAAGCACATTTAGCAATTTAAAAAACTTTTCCTATTTCAGCGAAATATTCAATATCTGCGTTTCTTCCTGACCAGTCTGGTGGTGGTAGGTCACGCATTTCACCCAAAAAGGCAGTTTATATGTATATTTGGTACATAAGCAACACCATGACATTTAGGCAGCTAGGTAATTTGTTTGGGGTAGCCACTTCGGCCGCGTGGACAACAGTTCAATGAGTTACCGAATTCTTGGTATCTATTAGCCATGAATACATCAAGTGGCCAGAAGGTGCTTATTTGCAAAATATAACGGAAAAATTTCACCAAAAAAAAACGTATACCTGGCGTGATTGGAGCTATAGATTGCACACTTATTGTTATTAAGGGTCCGAAAGATCAAAAACAGATGTACTTTAATCGAAAAAAATCGTACAGCTTGGTGCTTCAAGCCGTAGTAGATGCCGATAAAAAGTTCACGGACATAACTTGTGGTAAACCTGGCTCGCTTCATGATTTCAGAGTTTTGAGAAGATCAAAACTATTCCCCGATGCCGAAAGATATTATGAAGAAATGTTCTCAGGTTCCTATTTTATTATCGGAGATTCGGCATATCCGTTGATGAAATGGCTGGTGTCACCATTTAAAGACTATGGAAATTTAACCCAAAGTCAACGAAAATTCAACGAAATACATTCTTCAACGCGAATGGTAGTTGAAAATGCGTTTGGGCTGTTAAAAGGACGTTTCCGAAGGCTGCTGAAATTTACAGAGCAATTACGAACATCGTGATCAGTACGTGTGTTGTACATAACATTTGCATAACTTTTGACGATTTGTGCGACGCCAATGAAGAAAATGACACAGACGAAGCGAACCCCTTTGTTATTGAAGATGAAATGGAGGAGTCAAATTTGAATGCAAACCTTGATAGGAGACCTTTTTAATTATTTAAGACAACAAAATATTATTTAAATATATATTACATTCATATATTTGTAAACCATTCTACCAACTAGTTTGAATATACAAGTATGAAAACTATGATTAAACAAAAATTCAGTCAACTTATTTCAACATTTTGGCAATTCAAATCAAAAAATCTCAAAATATATCACGAGTTCTTTTCTTATAGCTAATAAAAAATTCAAGGCTATCAAATTCACAGCGAATATCCATACATATTTCATATTTAATTAAAACAAATAAAAAAATATCACGAGTACTTTTCTTAGAGCTAATAAAAAAATAAAAATTTTAATTCAAAGAAAAAAGTCCTTAATTCAAAAAAAAGTAAATCAAATTAAAAAAGCAAAGTGCTACTTATTTGCCAGTTTTTCCAGCAACTCGAGTTTTCTTTTTTCTATATCAGTATCTCTTTCAAATTTTTCTTTAAGCAATTCTTTAAATTGCTGTATGGATTTAGCCTTCAATTTTAATTTTTCTTCCGCCTGGAACTTCTTCAGCTCAATTTTTTTTTCGAAATAAGCCTCTCGAGCTGAACGCTTTCTTCGTGGCAGTGGGGATGGGGATGGAGATGGTGACGGTAGTGGCAGTGGGGATGGAGATGGCGATGGTGACGGTGGTGGCAGTGGGGATGGAGATGGCGATGGTGACGGTGGTGGCAGTGGGGATGGAGATGGCGATGGTGATGGTGGTGGCAGTGGGGATGGAGATGGCGATGGTGACGGTGGTGGTAGTGGCGATGGAGTTGGCGATGGTGACGGTGGCAGCAGTGACAGAGATGGCAGTGGCGTCTTTGATGATGTTGACGCCACTACACTCACCGACAGTACTGTAGCCGGTCTGAAGCCCACGTGGACGGTGTGGTCGTTAGAAATTATTGGGCTCCTCCCAAAGATTTCATCCATTAGCTCCATAAATGGCGCAAAATAAGATCTGGCACCCGTACTGCGGTTGTTGTCGCTTGCCGCTTTGTACGCCTGAAGTAAAGTGCACATCTTCGACTCCAAGCACAATGGTGTTCTCTCGGAATCCTAAAAGTAAGAATAGTTATTTAAATTCCTCATTTTAAACTTTTATTTTTTGTATTTTACGCACCGTAATGCCTATTGACAACATATCTTCTAACACATTTGCGTATGCCAACCTCTTTTTTTTAGGATGCTGGAATTCTTCCTTCCGCGCAAGGTAGCTTCTCAAAAAACCTGTGGTTTTTTCTCGGGTCCATCTTCTTCGTTTCTTGTCTTGTATTCTGAAATATAAATCATATTTTAAATATTTGATATTTTTATAAAAAACTATGAGACGCTATTTTACACACTGCTGCTCCATTTTGTTTCTCTTAATTTTGAAGTTTGCCTGAAATTTCCCCATCAGTTTGACATTTAGCAGAAATTTCCCTTAGTACTTTTCAGTGACTCATTCACAATAGTGCCGGTTTTTTACTTTGCAACACTATTCATCAGGTCGGCTATTGTTTAAGCGTTTTCAACTCAAACCGCTTATATTAACTCAACTTGCTTATTTTGTGTTGTTGCTTTCCACGTAATTCGATTACCTACCTATCGTTCTTTTGCAACTCGGGTACAAAAGAAAACAACTCTAGTTGACATGAATGATAGAACAATAAAACTCTTGATAATTGGCGAAAGCGGTGTTGGAAAATCAAGGTAGGAAATCTGGCAAAATTATTACACCGTTTTAAGTGCAAAACCGCGTATCAGCAAAATGCAAAACCGCGTATGTAAAGTTGTAGAAATTATTTGCCAGAGCGTAAAAACACTCATATTTCAAAATGGTTCTCTTTTTTTTATAAAGCAATCGCATTTCTGGCGGGTATATTTCAGGACGAATGGATAAGGATTGAGCCAAGAGCTTGTGTGAGCAAATCCAATTTTTGGCAGCCAATGTCAATTACGAGGTTTTACAGAATGACGATACGCGGTTTTGTACTTTAAAGGAAGATTAACTGAAACGGATGATGTCGCAAAAAGAATTTTACATTACTTGTTGGCATGTAAATTACTCGCTAAATTTTATCTTCAGCCTCATCCGTCGATTCGTACACGATAAATTTGACGACAACTACGATGTTACTATTGGAATGGATTTCAAGGGCAAAGTGGTGAATATTAATGGGCTTGAATATAAGTTGGCTCTCTGGGATACTGCTGGTGCCGAACGGTTTCGGAGTCTTACTCCAAGCTTTTATAGAAAGGTTTTATAACATAAAATCTTATATTAGTTAAAATTTTGTCTCGTGAAATTTGGTACATAATAAAAAAGTTATTTTTGTTTTTTTTTTTTTCTTGTAGGCTTTGGGAGCTGTGTTAGTTTATCACGTCACGAACCGTGAATCCTTGGCTAAGTTGGAGACTTGGCTTGCGGAGCTTGAAAACTATAGTGATAATCCTAACATTGCCACTATTGTAGTTGGGATTAAAATCGACAGAGAGCGAATCATTAGTCGGGAAGAGGGACTCAAATTTGCGCGCAAACATAGAGCTCTATTCCTGGAAGCATCTGCAAAAGGATATGAATGTGTCGCGGATGTTTTCAAGGAAATAGTAGAAAAGGTAGTTGTACACTTATTGTGGGGAAATGTTAAGTTATTTGGGCAACGATTTTGTGGTGGTAGGTGGCGGAGGGGGAGGAGCCGTAGATTTTTCGCAAATTTATTGTAACCCTCACTAAGTATAATTCACCTTTCTGCGTTGCCGAAAAAGAGCAAATAAAGCGTAGACTCTTGTCTACAAGTGTATAAAAGTTTTTTGATTTGGGTGACGCGTTTGGGCTCAGCACCCCAAAATCGTACAAATAACTAAACCGAACCCCTTATTAAACATAATTGCAAATATAGTGACTCAAACAAAT
>NW_016173253.1:9192-12154 GCF_001687245.7 Rhagoletis zephyria
ATGACACGCCACGCAGGGGTGTTAAGCCCTGCGTTTTGCGCCCTCAGCAGCCCAAACGCATAATCTGACGATTTGTCAGCACTTCTCGGTAGGAAGATGGACATATTGTGCATCGGTGGGATGTCATCGCCACGTTTGACATACAATACGGCCCCTTTCCAACCTTCTAAGTTCGGTGCAGCCTCTTCTAGCCATTTTGCCGTGCCCTCATCTTTGCAGTGCACCAGCATCATGCCGGGACGGAAGTATACTCCGCAGAACGCCAGCGGGTGCATCCACCCCTTAAAAACCTCGTCCATTATGGCGTCCTGTAGGGTAGTCAGCTCCTCCGGACTCAGCGCCTCCACGGGGTAGTCTCTTGCAGTACCGCCACCCTGATGCCCCTAAGAGCATCGGAGTAGCTCGGCGTCTGCCCCCCTCCCCCCGCGAGGACGTTGGTCCCCAGTGCCTGCCCCCGGCCGCTTTGCAGCGGGTGCGGTCTCGCCGGACCCCCTCCTTCCTACCTTCGTCGCTCTTCTTATCTCTGCGATCATGCCCGCTCTTCCGCTTTGCAGCGGGTGCGGTCTCGCCGGTACGCCTGTTTTGGTGGTGTCCCTCACCCCGCTTATCAGCGGGTGCGTCCCTACCTTTATCGCTGTTATGCCCGCCCGTCCGCCTATTGGCGGGTGCGGTCTGTTTGCGAGAGTACTCTTGCTTTTTAGGCTGATGCCCGCCCTTCCGCTCATCCGCGGGTGCGGTCGATCTGTTCTCCCCCGAGGGCTTTTTGTTTTTGGCAAGGGAGGGCTTCCGTAGCCACCTCGGGTGTCTTACCTTCCTCCAGGTACCTCACATACCGTCTCGAGGCCGATCCCCTGAGGCCAAGTCGCCGGCGGTCATCAAGGGCGCCTGGTTGCCCCAGAGGCGGAAGTGTGGGTGGTTTTACCCGCCTATCACGGTGGCGTTCACTCTCTTGCCTCGTGGAGCTACGGCTGCGGGACCTGTCCCGCGCTCGAGCTGATCCGCCGTGCTTTCTGCGGTGCCTCTTTTGCTGCTCGGTGGGGTCATGCCCACCTGTTGGTCTTATTGCCTTCTCATGATAGATACCTGAGCTGGTGCAGGGTTCCTCATCATCTTTTGCATGCTCTATAAATAGAGCTGCCTCAGCGTCGGAGAGACTATTACGGAAGTTCTTCCTCCGAACCTCTTGCGTGCTGCATTTAGGCTTAGTTTGCAATGCCTTCTTATGTTCTGCCTTAGTAGCCTCTTTGGTTGCTTTTGTTTCCTCTTCTCGTTCTTTGTTGTTGTTTTTGGTTTGTTTTATTTTTGGTTGTAGATATCTTGTTCGTACGACCGCGTGCCTGACTCGCCAGACGTAGCAGCCTAATGGTTGTAGGGGGATCTCGTTGTCCGCCGCGCCAGCGCCCCTTGTCGCGGTAAGGCCACCGTTACTCCTCGAGGCGGCCCGGTGTCGAGAAGGCGCCGTTATAATACAGCCGGTTTTCGCTCCTGGCTGGGAACCGTCCAATGGGCACGGTGTCGCGTCACACCCTGGATTAGGAGGTGGCAGTTCTTGGTCACCGTCCGCCAGCGGCCTTATCTGAGTCAGGGTAGCGCGGATGCTACGAGAGCATTCGCGATACCTTAATCCAGGGAAGGACCGATTGACGATTCGGCTAAGCCCCCGCACCAGCGACAAGGTGCCTGCCCTAGCGAGGGAAAAATCAAAGTTTACTACTAAAAATCTTTTCAAATAATTTCGCAATATTGGGAAGCTTAGAAATAGGACGATAATTCGAAATGTCACTTTTGTAACCTGTTTTAAAAATAGGAGACACAGATGTGATTTTCCATTCATCCAAAAAATGACCTAACGCTGCACATAGGGGTATTTCAACGATTTAGACGGCCAAAAACCAATTTGACAAAATTTTGGAGAAAACATAAAAACATTTTCCCCCTTTCGATAGAGAACATTCCAAATAACATTTCCCAGTCCCCCTCACTTTTCTAACTTGCACAGCGAACGCTCACCGTTGACCGGAAACAGAATATTCTAACGCTACTTATAAATAAAATTTCGCTCTCTAGAAAGATCGTGACGGGTTTAAGTTAATATTTTGATTTCCCTGCAGGGATATAAGTGATGATTAAAGAATAGTTTTGGGTATACAAGCGTTTAAATTTAGATAAATGTCAATTTAGATAAATCTACGATATTTCAGTAAATGTTGTATCCATTGTATTGTATTGTTAAAAATTAGTATGTAAAGTAAAATTTTGGAACAAAATTATTAAATTTTTAGAAAATGGGTGTGACCCCGCCCACTTATGATGAAATGCTGTACCTCAGTATCCGCTTCACTAATCCGTACCAAACTCGGTATGAGCCTTGCTTAGGCTATATCTAACATAACTGCTAAAAATTCTTGAAATCGGGCGATAACCACGCCCACTTCCCATATAACGGTTATTTACAGAAACGCGAAAACTGCGATAAATCAATAGCTACTGAAGCTAATTCCCTCTAAATCGATTCTTGGAATAACCTCTTAGCATTAAATAAAATTATTATAACTTTTTGGATAATGGGCGTGGCGCCGCGCACATTTGACCACAAATGTATATCTCGATAACCGCTAATTTACTCCAAGTTAATACTTACAAAATTCTCTTAACAATAAATAAGACTGTTATTATTACAAAAATGTAGTTTTATAACATAGGGTGCGTGCGAGCTACGTAATAATTACCGCAATATTGCAGACTTGTTGNAATAATTACCGCAATATTGCAGACTTGTTGCTTTCCTGATGACATGTTGCTGATGCTCAACTTAAACTTTTCTAAAATGTTGCAGAAATTGCGCAGTAAAAATGTGTGTTGCTTTTGATTTGCCAATGATGAATAACTGATTTTCAAAATTTTGTTCGCCCTAATTTTCGCGTAGAACGTGATACTCTTTCAAAAAAGAGTAACACCGCCG
>NW_016173254.1:0-1028 GCF_001687245.7 Rhagoletis zephyria
ACTTTTCCAATTTCGAAAAGTGTAGTGCTAACTTGACACACGTCAAATTCTTGACGTTAGCAAGCAATTTAATTTTAAAATTTTACACACAAACTCACGAACACACTCCCATTTTCAATCTCAAACAACAACTTGGAGCAATTCCTTTTTTTACTCTCAATTTTATATGATTTTAAAATATTGGCAAACTTCAAAAAAAATCATGGCCGATGAATTGAGAGAACGGTTTTACCTTACTATNATTTACCAGAAAGCGTTCCCGTACTCGGCTCTGGCTTATTTTGCTTTTTGACAGTTTTATAGGTTTTAACCCCGAAAAGTTGGGGAACGCAACTATAATTTACATACATATTTAATTGCAAATTCAAGCTGTACATATGTACATTTATGTGTATGTATCTTTTGCACTCGCGCAGTATGCCTATTTTAATTTGCAGCCTCATCAAATTTCCATAAATTTCATCAAAAATTAATGGGAAAAGTAAAGTTTGGTAGGGAAAGCGCTACTTGTGGGCACGCCTGTACATACCAATGTTTGCATACATACTTATATCTACATAGGTGCATATGTATATACATACATACATATCTACTTTATTTCTGAAATACCAGTCCTATGAAACCAAGTGAAGAAGTTTGGAAACAAGTTGCAAATTTAAATCAAAATACACAAAAATATCAAAATGCCTGCGGTTCACCGATCTAAATGGGGCTAGTTCGCCAAAACAACAGCCCTTGGTCCGGTGAAACCCGAGTCTATCCGGTATGTAGAACCGGAAAAATTTTGAAATGTTTTTATTACTTTACTAGCCAATGCCCGCTTACTTCGCGGCGCCTAATAAGAGCTTTTGCGTTAGCCAATGCAAAAGAGCGTTTAAAAACAAAATTAGTCTGTAAAGTCAAAGTTTTTGATTTAAGTTGAAACCACTAAGGTGCAGTATCCTCCTCACACATAGGCAAATAGTAGTAACGCTGTGATACCATATGGAATACCAATCCCTTTTGGTGTCATGAGCTTTACTGATGGT
>NW_016173254.1:3580-12153 GCF_001687245.7 Rhagoletis zephyria
ACAGACAGACAGACAGACAGACAGACAGACAGACAAAAATTCTAAAAATGGTTGATTTGGCTTCTGGTGCTTTAAAAAAGACCCCCCACATTAATTTTTCTTTAATATCTATAATGTACAGACATCGACCTGTTACAATTTTATTATATGTATAGATTATTAGTTGGAGTTATAAAAAAAGTTGCAACAAGTACAGCAATTTCTCTTCAACAGTCCAAAAATCTAACAAATTGCCAATGTAAAAATATTACGAACTATAGATTATAGTTTCTGACAAATTAATTAATCATTCCAGCTTTTTTTATTTTTTAATGAAAAAATTTAAAAAAATTAAACTTTAACAGAAGAAAAATTAAAAAAAAAACAGTTCTGTGCAAAATTTTCGCATTTGTACTAAAGCCTGTTCTGTTACAAAAAAAAAAATCAAGTTACTGATGAAGAAAATCGATGGATAAATACGAAACAATGGTCTAATGAAAATGTCCAAAGATTTTTTGTGTGAAATATGAGCAGAAAAGCATGGCGTATGAGCAACATTCTTTCGTGCTCAATTTTCATACAAAAAATGTTTGTACATTTTCATTTGACCACTCATTATTTCGTATTTATCCATCGATTTTCTTCATCAGTAACCTGATTTTTTTTTTGTAACAGAACAGGCTTTAGTACAAATGCAAAAAATTGGCACAAAGCCTGTTATTATTTAAATTTTTCTTCTGTTAAAGTTTGATTTTTTTTTCATAAAAAAAGCTGGAATGATTAATTAATTTGTTAGAAACTATAAGCCCGATGGAGAATTTCATTGGCTTTCATTTGCCTTATTTTATATTAAGATTGTTAAATTGGTTCTTAAGAAACGGAACCAATTTTTGCTTTACGCTAAATAACGGTAAATTGCAAATACATATCTCGAAAACGTATGCATAAAAAAAAAATTAACTCGATTTTCGGAATCACCGAGCAGTTCTACATAGGAATTGGATAGTGGCATCCATAAAACATTTCAGCATTTCTGTAGTCTGGCAGCTAATGTGGTCCATTTCGAATTAACTATAATTTTTTCGCTTGCATAACCTACTACAAACTTAAAAGTCGTTTCTATGGCAAGAGGAAGATTAATTTGCCTTCACTTCATGGCAATCAAATGATAACCTTGAACTACAAGCAAAAGCATTTATTTGGTGCTTCCGTTACACTAATTCATTTAACATTTGTGACATGATTTCATTATCAATATACATATGTACATACATATGTACATACATATGTATGCATGTGTGTCACATAATTTCGTTAATATTGCATAAATTAATCGAAACAACATATAGTATCATAGCCATAGCCATAATTATGCGTAAATAAATCGCATACGTACATATTTATTATGCAGCAAATATTTGGAATAATCATGCGCTATGTAGTAAGTAGTTGTATATTTTAGTAAATATGTAACCTCAGTTTTCCTGGATTTGCTTAGTATTATTAAACCATATTTACTCTTAGCCCCATATCATGAAAATGAGACAAATGCACATATGCATTGGATAATTAACTAAATTCATCTATTTACGATTAGCAATCGAATTGCTTATCAACACTGTCTAGTAAATAGCCTGATTATTCACTTGCTCACAATGATTATGCAAACAAATTACGTTGAATGTGTGGCTTTGGCAAGGTTTGTAAATGATTACCGCTTGACACTTACATAAATTAACTGTCACTCAATCAAGTTCAGCTCGTATAGGTAGCTATTCCTAGGGCGGGTGTGACGCATACTCCAGCCACACCTCCCCAAGGTAAATATGTGTGTGTGTATGTAGTTAAATATTTAGTAAGGCATGTAGTGTTAATTGCCATGCAATAAAAATAAATATTTGAACGAATAGTAGAAAAGCCATGGAAAACTTGACTTGCTTCTCCCAATAGAATTCCATTTAGCAAATTTAACCTAAAATACTTCATTAGCGCCACAAGCGTAAGTACCAATGCCATTTCGGCCGCGCTGTATCATAGTAAACGTTTGGCATTGCAATGAAAGTGTGGCTTGCCAATCAAATTTCTAGCTTTCGCATATTTAGTAAATCGATTACCCAGCACCCATGTTCGCCCGCCTCGATCCGACTATTCAATTGATACAAGTGTTCAGCAGTGTTGCCAGAAGAATTTCGTTAAACATCTTCCAAGTGATGATAAAATCTTCAAACAACCATAAAAAGGTTACTGAAACACGAAAAAAAACGTTTCTTTGCAAATGTGTCTACTGGAGATTTTATAACAAAAAAAACTTCAATTTTTTATTAAAATCGTGTTTATTATAAAAAACTATAACACATTTTATTTATAATACAAAAATAACAAGTTAGTGAATCTATAGCAGTTTTACTTGACTTGTTCACAAAGCATACAAGTATTTTTAATTGTATTTTTACAACTATATATTATTAAAACATGGGAATTAGCAAAAAGTTGCAGAGAATTGTAAAAATATTCAGGTACGACATATGTATGTGTATACAAATTTGTAAATTGTACTTTTTCACGACCGCCGTACCTTTTTAAATAATCGGTGTACAAAGAATATCACCTAGGTTGGTGGCTTCCAGCTTATTGCGAATTTTTGTTATGTTCAAGTATATTTGAGAAAAAACTCTCCGGATCTATACATTCATCCTCGGATGATGATGTGTCTATAAAACTAATTATAGAAAATTTAAATTATAAATTTAAATTTAGAGACCAATATTACTTACCATTTTGTTCTAACAAATATCGCTCCATAATTTTTATTTTTTTGGGGCGAATGTTGATAGTCAAAATCAAGTCAAAAACAGTTTCATGAAAATCAATATTAATTTCAACCTCTCCTGCAAGGTAAATTGATGACAAAATCGAAAAGTTTGTTATCACCTGTCATTGCCAACTACGAAAAACCACAGTACTTATATACCAGGGGTGGGCAAGGCCGAGGCCGAAAAGAGCCACATGTAAATTCTGAATGCTACAAAGAACCACAAAAAAAAAACATCAAAAGCAAAAATTATATTTTGAAATAAAATTATTATTAGAAATGAAAAACATTAATTTTATTATTATTGTAATGTACGTAAGATAGATATTAAAGAAAATTAAAAAGATCTCTTTGTCCAAATTTTCAAAATCTGGTTTTACGTCAGTTGAAGCCGTTCGTAACAGGTCTGTTAAATGTTGGTTAGTCAATAGGTACGTTCGTTTATAATCTCCAGTAAAAAATGTCGCAACATCAAAATTCCGGCAAATGTCATCTGTTCTCTCACGAGAGCAAAATATCTAAAATAGTTCGCGAACAGAAGATTCGTAGAAACTTGTAAGATTCGCAGAAACTTGTTAGTTATGTAGTTAGTTCAAAAGTATGCAATTGAAAACGTAAGAAAACGAATTCCGAAGTCTTATGCTGACACAGTTCACTGACTAAACAAATAATTACTTACTTCTTACAAGTTTAATTAGTCGCATTTTACTATTTTAACTTCCAAAGTTAATTTAGGGATTTGCGTAAATTCCAACCAGTTGTTTTTGATCAGCTGTTTCTTGTTGGCGAATTGCTGTTGGCTAAAATTTTTCAGCAGAAACTAGCAGCGTTCCCTCGAAATGAAATGTCATTTTGCTCTCTCAATTTCCCCTTATTTGCAAGGTTTTTGCGTACGCGAACACAAAAAGCTGATAGTTTTATAACTTTTAATAATTATCACGTACGCGAATGTAACTAAATGTGAACGGTATTTTGACTTTACGAAATTTATTGCAGAGTACAAAGACTCATAGTTACGCTACGGAGTATTTCGGATATTGTAAATTCATCCCGCGTTTATTCGCGGTGACAAAACTATTTGTAGTATTATGCACTGTCAAAAAGCAACAAGAACTATTGAGTCTACACCTGTCTGCTGCCGAAATAGTGTTGCGAGACACTTAGCGACCCGAAAACTCAATAATGTCAAAATTTTCCGCGGGGAACCTTGTTGTTGTTGTGGTTGCTGCTGGAGGATTTTGATTTCATTTACATTCCATCAAAACCAGCCATGAGCTGATACTGCAACACACTAGCACTATTCCCTATCCTGGCTATATTCCAAATAGTGGCTTATTTGTCGATTTCCTTTGACGTGTACCTATACATAAAAAATTCATTCATTCAAAAACACTTCATGGGCTATGAAGTTTTTCCTGCAAATAAGCTGTGGATGACACAAATAAATTTAGTGGGCATACTTACAACTTAAAGGGATATTCAGTTGAGCTTCGAAATATTGAAAATAAAATTAATATGTTTTTTTTTTGTTAGCGGGGAAAGCATCTGTCAAAAAGCATCGAAAGTGTTAAAACCCCGTCAGGGAAAGGATTGCATTTAAGAGATCTGAGACGTGAGTCTTCGGGTAGCGGATTTTTTTCCTTTTCAATTAAATTTTTAGATTCTATTGTAAAAAAAAATCATATATACAGGTGCGAATAATTAGCACCGGAATTTATTTTTACTAATTTGCATATAAAATATAATTCAGTCTATAACAGAAACCACATAAATGACATCCTCCAAGATTGCACAAATTAAAAAATAATAATCAAACTTCAGAAAATTATCATCAAAACTTTAAAATTTTTATTTAGAATTCATATCTAGAAAATTTTCGGGTATGCAGGTTTGTAACCCAGGCAACAAAGTGCAAGTTGTGGCGTTTCAAAGATATAATTCCAAACCTATCGTCAGATTCATTTTTGTAAGTAACCAATTCGGTTTCTGTCGTAGAAACAACGGTAAATATTGACTTATTTTGGGGTCAATTTTGAGCCTTTAAAGTGCTCTAGCAACTTACAATTTGCAGGTTAAACTTTCATTTTCGGGGTATAGGTTCTTTGGAGCAATAGAAATATTATCGTGTACAAATTTTATTTAAGTTCAATAAATATTGAGCATTTTAATGCAACAAAAATTTTGAAAAAATTATAAATTTTTTGTTTTGGTTCCAAAATGCTCAAAACCGCTCGAATGATTTGGTTTTTGTTTTCTTTAATACAAAATTCAAGATTTTTCTTTTCATTTGATATATAGGAAGTATTCGTTGATATCTCCTAAGTATGTTTATTTGATTGAAATATATAGGCATAAATAATTTTTCATACAAAATCACTTCGTCATCATTTTGCAAACACGTGCTTGTGCCGGAAGTGAGAGAAGGAGAGAAAAAGTATGTGTGTGTAGGTATTTCGGCTTTTGAATAACAGATGGGGCAATATTTATAAAAGGCAAAGGTGAAGGGGAATATGTAGATGAAGAATATGATAAACAAAAAAGCAAAAACAAAGATAAAAATAAAGAAAAAGATGAGATGAAAGATGAGAATATGAGAAACGATATTTTTTATCGATTTTGTTATCGATATTTCAATCGATTTTTGTATAGATTTTGTAATCAATTTTTTTATCGCTATTCTTATCGATTTTGTTATCGATTTTGCTATCGATATTATTATCGATGCTTTTATCGATTTTGCTATCGATTTTATTATCGCTTTTGTTATCGATATTTGTTTCTTAATGTGCTTTCGTTTTTGACTTGGATGTGCTCTTAAGCATACCACGTATTCTACGTTTAAATTTAGCGTCTCCGATACAGCCTGCAGACCAAGACGAAGGCGCTGGACCAAAGACCAAATTTTTGGTGGAGTTATTCCTTTTTATGTAATTAATATACACTCCAAATATCGGACCACAAATACGGGTTGTATACCACAACCCGGGGAAATTCACGAAAAACCTGCAGCCTCAAATGAGGCTGCGGGGCGAAACCCGGACATTTAGTAAGCCTATTTCTAAACGCTTTCCAGCGATCGAATCTTTCGCATTTTAAGCTGCCTTTTTTTTAAAGGCGATTGAGGATGATTCCGGCATCCGAAAAAAAGTGTTATAATGACGGTCGTAACTAGGCGGGCAAAGGCAAACCACTTAAAAAACCATTTGCTATGCGGAGTCGGCATAAAACTAAATAGATACATATGTAGGTCGCGACATTGTGGCACACAAAACAAATTGAAGGAGCAGCTCGGCTAAAAAGTTCTTCATTTAACAGCATTTATTTTAACACGAAATGCAACACCCAGCACGCTTCGAGATCGGCCAGTCATCACCAATATGTATATCACATTGCATTGTTTGCAGGCAACGCGCTTGGCGCCCTAATGTCAAATCGTTTAGCAAATTCAGTAAATTCGTTGAAAATGCGCATTTTGTTGGTGTCAGAAAATATTTCAAATAGCGTGTCTGCATACAAGCTCACACTTTTACATACAAACACGCACGTGCAATTATGTGTATCTATGGCTATTTGGCGAATAGAGTTGCTTGATTGCGTGTTGTTTGCAAGCCAATTTTCCCGGCGTTGGCAAGAGAGAGCATCAACCATGAGGCCATCAGGCAACATCAAAAATAACAACGTTAAGTCGTCGTTTAGGATTATACTCATAGATATGTACTTTTGCAAGTGCCAAAAGCCGCGCGCCAAGCGCTAACTACAGTGGTACAACCCCATACGTTTTTTTTTTTAAATTAGAAGTCAGCGTAGAACCTAAATTTTTCTCATAAAACATTTATGGAAATAAATAAAAAAAAAAAAAAAAAACTTAATGGGCGCTGTCTATTTATTTTAAAACATACCTCCTATATAAATCTAACCTCAAAACGGCTTTAAAAAGCCATAGAAAGTACACGATGAATAAATTACTCCGAAGTTTTGTCCATATCGTTACCTTAATATAAAAAGGCCCTAACTGATATAGTCGGTGAAATACAAAAAAACTGTAACTCACTAAAATTTTTCGATATTAAGGTAACGATGTGTTTGTATTAATTTTGTATGTGAACCCCAAAAAAATTGGAGTAATCGGTTCATTTTAAAGCATAAAGGCATCCACACACCTGTGTGATTCCGTCCGAGCGGTTCCGCATCGTTTTGATGCTACAGAGTTGACTGCTTCGAAAACGCAAGTAGAATCTGGAAAAAAATGTGGTAGATTTCAAAATAATGTGGTAGATCTCAGGTTTTGGATCAAACTTGTTAAGAAAATCAAAAATATTCTGCAAGGTTTCACCTAAATTGCAAACATTTTAATTAGAATCTAAAAAAAAATTAATTATAGTATAACAAAGTGCAAGATTGAAGTTGCTAAAAATTGCGTTGAGTTTTAGCATTTTTTTCCTTGACAGTTTAAAGCAGTTCCTTCCATATCAAGTTATTTTCCGAACATATTTCGAAAGATTTCTGCAACCTTGCGGAGTGCTGCCAGCTTTTTCCTTTTTATCACATCACGATTTAGCGAACAAATGTGGCACGTTCCAGAAACGACTACTTGGGATTTGCCGATTTTGAAAATTTTCAAGTAAAAGTAAAGAACGCTTTAGAAACTTTAGATGCACTGAAATTTGCTAATACTTTCACAAAAATCGCCGTTTCTACCATTTTCGCTATTAATTCTTTTTATAAATCATATATTTTGCAATTTAACACAATAAAACCACGTTTCCTGTCGAAAAATTGAATATTGAGGCAATTTACTATTTTACACTTTGGGCCTCATGCATAAAAAGTGAGCTTAAACTCCGACTCGATTTTCAGTACAAATTCTTGAGCTTGAGCTCACCCCTTCAGTGCAAAAATTAAGTCTGAGCTTAAGCTCACTTTTTATGCATAAGGCTCTTTGTTTTATCCTCACATTTTGCCTGTTAAACTACTCAAAAACGCGAATATGTTTTAGATTTCAGACCTTGTGTGGTAGATGCTCAAAATAGTGGCAGATCTACCACAATGTGGTAGAAGTCCGATCACTGGTACGCACACATCTGTGCGATCCTATCGCAGCGAAAAATGTCATTTTATAAACTAACGAAAATATTTTTCAACAAAAAAATTAATTCTTAGCATTTTTACAATAAACATATTTCGTTTTCTTTCGTTAATTTTTGTTTTAACTTTACAAAATCCGTCTATTGACCTGTTTGTTTCTCAAAACGCGGCAGTCTGCGATATCGGCACGACGAAAAGAGAAACTGTGAATGTTCGAATAAATCGCTGCAGCAAAATCGCATTAGTGTGTGGTTCCTCATTTAAAACTACGGTCGGCATTGTTGTAAATTTTGTCGGAACAGATTCGCACCGACTGAATCGCATAGGTGTGTGGATATCTTAACGATAAATATATGACTCCGAAATTTTGTCCATGTGTTATACGAAAAATATTTAAGAAAATTTTGGTTAAAAAAAAAATTGTTTAAGAGGGTTGCCGCTTAAAAATCAGATTCAACTTAATTCATCAGTTAATTGAAATATGTATAACAATGCCAGATGATAAAAAGATTTTAGTTTGAAAACACTTTTAAATGGGTTGCCAACTGTTTGAAAAGTCGAATTGGTTTTACTTATACACAAGCTACATAAATGAAGTATCGAAATATTAGTGTCAAACAAAAGAGTTTTAAGAAAACTTTAGGCTGATAATATTTTTAATTAGGGTTGCCATCTAATAAGTCAAATTAAAGAACTT
>NW_016173255.1:0-12152 GCF_001687245.7 Rhagoletis zephyria
TCTGATAGGAGGATTACTTTAGCGCCACCTTGTACAAACGAAATGGATAACGATTTGGCTCGAAAAATCAACTATTCTGATGATACGCCACAATAAAATTGACAAATATGAAGTGCATTTTCATTCCGGCAGCTATGTACATATGTTAACAAGCAAAGCCGTCGCATCTCGAGATCGGGAAATCCGCACGTGATCATCGAGAAGACATCCTCAAAGAGGCAAAAAGTGACAGTGCGGTGCGAATTTTAGAGCGGTGGCTTCATTGGCCCATTTTTCTTTAAAAATACTACAGAAATGCCATTTCGGTCACGGTGAGCGCTACAGAGACATGATAAATGAATGATTTTTTGTGGCCGCTAATTGAAGAAGTGGACTCAGACGATCTTCGGTTTCAGCAGAATGGATCACCATGCAACACAGCCTATGAAAAAATCGACTTCTGCGTTCCAAGTTCAGTAATCGCATTATCAGCCGCCTCGAGGTAACCCGAAGCTGTGATTAGATGCAATTATGCGAACAATCCATTCACCATTAAGGCGTAGCCACGCCCACTTATGGTTAGATGTGTATATCTTGGCAACCGCTGCACCAATTTCTTCCAAACTTGACGCAATTGTTAGCCTTCGCACAACATACCAAATGGCCGAAAACTTTTAAAATCGGACAATAACCACGCCCACATCCCATATAAAGGTAATTTAGAGAAATACGAATCTACGAAGCTAATTTATTAAAAATTGATGCTTGCAACAATTCTTTACCACGAAGTACGTTTGTGATAAAATTTTGGAAAATGGGCGTGGCACCGCCCACTTATGATCACATATAAGTATATCGGTAACCGTTCAACCAATTTGTTTCAAACTCGGTATGGTTATTGTGCTTGCCACATAAAAGCTAAACGTTGAAAAATATTGAAATCGGACTAAAATTACGGCCAATTTTCATATAACGGTAAATAAGGACGCTAATTTACTCAAAATTGATACACCCCGGCTTACCATGTAGCGGTAGCTTTCGGAAAGGTGAAAAACATACATATATTTAATACTTGTGCCGGGTATTTAATGTTGAGATCCGCCCGAACTTAGACTTTCTTACTTGTTGTTATTTAATTTTGGTTACTTTTTTTTATAAAGCTATAGTTCATTCTTTATCCAAAGCTGTGTAAATCCATGTTTCAAACTTTCTACAATATTAAAAAAAAAATCAACGGTAGATTTTAGCTATTTTAAATTAGAATTCAATGGGATTTCTAGGAAATCTAATTAAAAAAGACCGAAATTTTTACTATAGATTTTGAATTTTTTTTAATTGCACGGCGTCTGTTAAAGAATGAACTATGGTTTCGTAAAAAAATTAACAAAATTAAATAACAAAAAAAGTGGATTAAAACTTGTCAAAATGTGGCAGCATCATATCTGGATGCGCATGACCAGAAAGGTAAGGTGGATCAACGATGAACTTTTAGAATAAAAGTAGACTGGTCGCAGTGATTGACCTGTCTTCAAAAAAAAAGTTATCTAAACTAATCTAGTGTACAGTTATTAGGCCATTTTAAGGGTTTCATTACAAGATCAATTATTGGTTTAACAAAATTTACATATTAAACTATTACGTACTCTCACGAAAATTGTAATGAAATCACCTTTTCAAGCGAAAAACTAAGTATTACAAAAAAAGTACGTGTAATAAAGTCAAATTTCACTAAACACCTGGCTAAGGCTAATTTAACTAAACATCACATGGGTTTGCAAGTGTAATTTTTGATTGCCATTATAATGTCTTTTGCATTAATCTGCCAGCAGATAATAGTTTGTAGCTATTATTTTGCGCATGAATACAGTTTTTTCGTATTGCCTATTTATGCATACATCCAAACTAACTTAAATAAATACATGAGCGAAATAGTCAACAAAAAATAAATAAAAATCAGCATAAAACAGCAGGAATTTTCATAAATTAAGCCTATCATTTTAAGGACTTTAAACGCATCAAAGCTTTGGCATTTGTTAGAGCAAATTAAGCGATTTTCACTAATGAACAGAAATTATGATGCAATATATTCTTTTTAATGGAAATAATGAAGCTATTAAAATGAAAGCCAATATTGCCGTGGCAAAGCATGTGAAATGTGATGATTATTTGCATACATATACATATTTTCAAAAATTAACACAAATTGTAAAAGATGTGTCAGCGAATTTTTTGCACGGTCAATTTTAACTTACAATAACCATACAATAAACCTGATTTTAAAGCAATATTCAACGGGTACTTGGTGATCTCTAGAAAACATACTTTTTTTCGTAAAAACTTGTTTTAGAGCTTTGTACGAAGTAAACATATTGACTGCATATTTTTCTTTTATGAAAAAAAAATTAAGATTCAAAATTTCCCAAAAAGGGGAAATTTTTCAAACACATTAAGTTGCATTTAAATTATCCTTTTCTTGGTTTAGTGATATATAATACATAAGTTTTACGTAAATTCTGCAAAATAAATAATATCCCTACAAGGGAAATTTATGGAAAGTACCATATTATGTTACTTTAAGTTAATCTCCAAAAGAATAGCAGGCGCGCCTAACATCATGCAACATCTAGTTACATGCTCCTCATACTGCCAGATTTGGCTGATTACACTTTGCTTCTGTTACTTTTCAATGTTGAGTACCTTTTGGCAGCACGGCTTTTAATTTAGATAATTTCGGCGATGGAAATTTAGCGTAGCGATTGTCAGAATTCCACTGCAGAAAAGACGTTCGCCGTACAAGTTTTTTGCAAGGCAACTTTTTTCAAAACAAAAATAAATAAAAAGTAATAATTTCTTGCCGAACGTAGGATCGCCTATTTAAATTTTTCGCCATATCTTCGGCATTTACATTCGGATATGTTCTTGTCTCAAGCAGACATTTTTTCCCCCATGTTCGTTGACCTCAAGTTCGAGTACTTACACACCAGATCACATGTCTTATCTCTAACCTACCACCCTAATGTCAGTGAATTAAAAGTCGCCAAAAATCTCGAAGAAAGTATATCGATTATTCCAGTAGAACAGTTAAAAAAAAAAAAATGTTTATTGCCGAATATATATAGGTAGCACAGCAAAATGCAAAAAGGGACTCCTAGGTTCGCCTTTTTTTGGCGAAACGAAACTGTCTTGCAAAAATACGGGGTGTGCGGTGAACCTTTTTTCGTTTGCTTGTAAGGAGGTTAAAAGTCTTGTGTACATACAGGAACCTACCTACTCAAATACACACAGAAAAATTGCCTGAAAACATTCAATATATTGGTATCAAAAGAAAGAGTTTTAAAAAAGCTCTAAAGTATTTTTGATTGGGTTACCAATTACAAAATTATAATTTATTTTGATTGCACATTTTTATAGTACATATGTATGTATATGAATTATTACACGTACACCCGAGTATCAAAGAGAAGAGGTGTGCGAAATCTTAGTTTCAAAAATATTTTTGAAAGGGGTGCCAAAATTAAAAAATTAAATATTAAATACCATTGGGGTGTCTCACGTATTTACGGCGAATTATTTTGAAAGTAGACTCAAATTTATGACTTTTGGCGGTTCTGCGAGTAGCCTTTGTAGCCTGAAAAAAAGGGTGCAACATATGATTTGCGCTATCGCATATTAAAAGTTGTTCCCAGCAACATTAGTTTTAAGAAATAAGCGAAAAACTCTACTATAAAATCTTTTAAATAAACAAAATGAAATTTTTGAAAAGGTGCTTTAAGACTACATAATTTGAGATCGCAGATTAAGAGCTTGAATTACTTTTCCAAAGAACAAGTTTCGAGATGTAGGAAATTTTGGCGATGCAATTTGAATTGGTATGATGCAAAAAAAAAACTTTCGCAATTTTTAAAAATTTTGCCTATTGTGTACAATTTCTGGACCAATGATTTTTGCTCTTATACCCCCTTTTCCAGCTAAGCTATACTTCCTTTACACTGAGCCAAAAGTACAATGTCTCTTTCAACCAAGTTATTGTTTGGGGTTTTCATGGTAAATATACCGATTGTAAGAAATGCGATTCAAGTTGAACATTTGAAAACAAATTTGTAGGTATGGCTGTAGCTGAACGTACATTGATTATTGCCGTTATTTGTAATTTACAGAACGGATATAGCTGAGTGTGCAGAGATGCTTGCTGTCAATTGCTAGATTCCAGAAGGTCTGGGTTCAAATCCCGTCAGCGGCAGCGTAACGTGTTTAAATGACAATACAAATTCTGGTTTCGTATTTCCGAATCATGAAAACGGATCTGTGAAGTGCAGCACATAAGTGTATTCAAACGAAAAAATCTACAACCGAAAAGTTGTTTAATGTAAACAAAAGTGTGGTTAATATTAATATTAATAAAAATCCGAGTGATAGGGCACCTTAGACCTTAAACTGTTAATCCTCTTTTGTTTCCATTTCGAGCGTTATTATGTGTTAGAACAAAGCGAAATTTTTGCTAAGAAAAGCAACAAAATATCCGTTTAGAAGAAATTATGAACAGAAATCCGCTTCTTGAAACTTAGAAATTTATGAAAGCACAGTCTTTCAAAACCCAACTTTTCGGAGCCAAAATAAGTATGTTTTAAAGAAATATTAAAAGCAAATCAAATTGCTATAAACAATCTAACAAGACTTTTTGGTTTAAGCTAATTTCAAAATCTTCCTGTTAAATAAAATTTTTCAAGCCTCCGCAAATTATTTTTTCATTGCGCATAAGGAAGCTTTGCTTTTAGATTTTAATAAACTCTTAAAAACCATGGAAACATTTTCTTTCTGGGAAATTTTTTTAAAACTTTTGAACTTAGTTTTAATTTCAAACCAACTTATATTTTACACAAAATGTCACTTGTTATTTTGATTTCGAAGAAACTTTAAAACTCGTATTTCTTTAAAATAAAATGTACAAACCAAAAAAGACATTGGCTGTGAATTTTCGAAATTGGCAAAAAATTGCGATTGGCGTTGCATAAAATCAAAACGTTCTCCAATACCATTTTTGATACAGTAAATATGAAGCTCCAGGCGGAAAAAAATTTCCCTTTCAGAAAAATTTTTAAAAACTTACGCAAGTGCTTTTGGATGTAAAACAAATAAAAAAACCCATTAATTTTCTCTCGAAGGGAAATTTCTTAGAAAGGGAAATTTTTTTTAACTTACCGAAATCAACTATATGTAGGGTTACTCATTTTTCGGTGCCAAAGTAAGAAAGAAATTCATCTCGAATAAAAATTTCTTAGAAAGGGAAATTTTTCGTGGCTTACCCAAATGTATATATATATAAATATTCTAGCATTTTTTTCTTGAGAGCTGCAAACTGATTTACGAATTTTTTATAGAAGAAAATTTTTTTCCATTTCTTGAGCCTCGTTTTATACGAATTTTTCGTTTTTTTTGAGAGCTGCAAACAGCCCTGAAGGGTTTAAATTCGCTAACTTCAAACGTTTACACACATACGCATGCCTTTGCTTGGCATTCACTTTTCAAAATCGTTGCCTCTTCAGACTTGTTTCAGTTAACAATTTGGTAACAACTACTGATTTTTGCCGCTACAACACAAAATAGTAACCAAATAGCAATCCAAAGGCAGCAGATGCATCGTCGGTAGTAACCATAGCTGCATTCGAGTGTGTTCCTCGAAGCAAGCAACCAACCGATGGAGTTTATTACCGGCTATGTATGTATGTATGTATGTATGTATGTATGTATGTATTAGACGGCCGTTAAAGGCTCCATTCGCATAGCTAGTTAGCAAGGTAGGTAACAACAACAAATGACAACAGAAAACAGCTGCCTAACTGAGTTGTGTCAGAAGTGGCGATGGCAAATTGAATTCAATTAATGCAATGCAAATGTCCTGTTTCTGAAGAAACTACATACATACACAACATGGCAGCAGATAGAATGAAGGAGAGCATAACGGTAGTGAAAATAGCAACAGACAGGTACTCGTATACAGGCAGCAAGCATAAGCCGGGAAAGTAGTAGTAAAGAGGCAGTTATGTATATATGTAGCGTAAAAAGTGTCAACGAGACAGAAAAATGCGTTCACATATTTGCCATAGCTATGTGTAAGAGTAGCTGCAATGCAGCCATGAAGAAGCAAAATTGTGTAAAATATCAATAAAAGTCAATATGAAAATTTCATTGCGGTTATTGTGTGATTTGTGTACTTTCAATTTTTCAATTATATCTGCATAATACATAGAAATGAAATGCATAGATGTGCATATATATATTTACATATTTAAGTTTATATTTTACATATTTAAATTACATATTTGCTTTACTCAAATACGTATGCAAGTAATTTATTTGTGTTGGTTATTGGCTGACACTCAGTAGCAGAAAAAACAACAAGGCTGTCTGCCATAGTTTCAAAACATTTAAATGTACATACGTATACATATTGCCCCTCTTGAAGGAGAATACTTACATATGTACATTAGACTGTATCACCAAAAAAAAGTTGCGGTTTTTCTGCCGGGATTACAAAACTTATTACATATATTTTAAGACGTCTACCAAAATATTTCGGTAAAATATTAGGATCTATGTACGTGAGCGGCACATCCAAAAATGGTGTTTTTTGTTTGTGAAAAAAGTCCCCTCAGATGACAAAACAGATTAAGCCTAAAAAATCTGCATAAAAATATTTAAAAATCTTTTATTTTTTTTTACTTTTTTGAAAGATTGTTTTACGAAAAGCTTGAGTAAATGGGCCAAAACTATTCTGATTTAGACTCTGTAGAAATATATTTTCCCACTATTTTTATTTCTGTGCAAAAAAAAAGTCATTCGTGTCCCAATTTTTTTTCAAATACCAACACATGTTAATTCAACTTTAAATAACTTTCGTTCGTCCTACCTTTCTCTTTCGTCCTTTGAATGAGTTTATTAGCAAAGAAATAAAAAGGGTGAGAAAATACCATTCCAATGATATCTCAAAAGTCTAAATTGGAAGAGTTAAGGTTCAGTTGTTCAAGTTTTTCTTATACCAATTTTGAAAAATGTTAAAAAAAAACAGCATAAAAAATTTCATTATTACGATGCCGTTCAAAATTTATTCTAATTTTTTTTTTTAATTTCTATGCAAATTTTTTTACGCTTAAATCGTTTGGTCATTTGAGGGGATTTTTTCAAAAAAAAATTGTTAAGAAATTATTTTATTCATAAAAAACTCCATTTTTGGAGGTATTTTCAAATCGGTCCAGCTTACGTAAATCTTAATATTTTTCGGAAATATTTTGGTAGACGAAGGACCGTGACTGTTACAACTTTTATTAAAAAAATTGCTCTTTAACAATTATTTTTTGACTTTTATTTAATTACTCTTAAATAACCGTTATTTCTGACCTTTATTTAATAAATCCAAAATAATAATTATTTTTGATTTTTATCTAAATAATCTGCAAATATGTTATTTTTGATTTTTAAATTATATGTATTAGATAACAGTTATCGAAGACTTTTATTTATAAAAGTCATGAATAAAAATCAGTTACTGACCATTTATTTTTTAAATCACATTTATAAAAGTCATTTGTATAAGTCGTAGTAAACTTTTGTTTCCCAACATCTTCTTAACTGCGAAAAATGTTTATGACTTTTACACGAATGATTTAAAAAATAAAAGTCGGTGACTGATTTATATTGATGACTTTTAGAAGTAAAAATCACTGACAGATTTTTGTTGATGGCTTGTGTAAATAAAAGTGTTCAAAAACTGTTGTCTAAGAAATATAATATAAAAATCAAAAATAATTGTTATTTTGGATTTATAATATAAAAATTGAAAATAATAAATAGTTATTTTTTTAATTTTGCACAAAATATGCAACTAAAAATTTATTTTCAAATTTGAGTCTCCGCGAATAAAGAAATCGATTGGTATGTATCACTTAGTTGTGCCTGGGTGGACGTCTTAAAATATAATAAATTTTATAATTCCAATGGCAACACAGTACCGATTTTTTTTTTGTATGTGGAGTGATGCAGTCTAATGTACAGACATATATATATATAGCGCAGAAATTCAATGTTGAATAATTCTAGTAGAAACTCATATGAGTAGTCCATTTGGAAACAGCGTTATGTGATTTTATAATAATAAGCCATAAATAAAAAAAACGGACACCGACAACAAGCAACATCTAAATTGAATATTTTTTTATTACCTGAAAATTTGGACAAATAAGAGCCTAATAACATTATAATATAACATAACATTAACAGTCTATGCAACCTAAAGTAGTTTTCTAACTTCATCAGAGACTTTTGAAAATTCATAAATAAGTATGTATGATAGCGACTTTTGCAAGAGTAGTTAACATTTGATGCTTTTTTCCCAGATTTTAGAAAGATTTTGCACTGTGTTGTTAGTGGACATGAAACGGCTTTAATTACTGTTACGTTACCCACCAAAAACTGAACATCTAAAAAATTTTACATAGCGCACTTTGCAAGTGGACTACTCATATTTAGTAAGTTCAGTTAGAAAACCATTCAAAAGTTTTTAACAAATTAAGTTGCTTTGCTCTTTTGTGAAATATGCGGACTAACTTAAATGTACTTAGTATTATATTATTTAGAGATAACTCATAAGCTGCGATATCCCAAAAAATTTACAATTGCATTCATACTTGCAATTATGCTGCAACTTTTTTAAAGTATCGTTAGTATTAAAAACACGAAAAAGTTCAAAATTTCCCTTAAAAGGAAATTTCTTAAAACTGTCATAAATAATATAAAAACAGCAATATTGAAGTGTATGACCTTAAAATGACTTCGTTTCGCTGAAATAGTAAAAATTAATACTTTCCCAAAAAGGGAAATTTAAGAAATAGTTGCAGAAACCTAAATGATTGCAATGGTCTTAATCTCAGTATTATTCCTTAGCCAGAAGGTATGTACTTTTGCTTTATAAGCAAAAATTAATACACCAAAAATTAAGTTGTATTTTGTAAGCAGAAAATAAAACTCAGGAAAAACGATTATTTTCCCAGCAAAAAATAAAACTCAAGAAATAACAACTATGTTCCAAGTAAAAAATAAAATTAAAAAAATAACTGTTATTTTCTGAGCAATAAATAAAACTCAAAAAAATAAAATATAATTTTCAAGCAATAAATTAATCTAAAAAAAAAAAATCAATTATTTTCTGAGAAATAAATAAAACTCCAAAAACAATTATTAAACTTGATTTTTTTTAATAAAAAATAACAAACTTAAAATCAGTGCCGCTTAAGGTATTCGGAGTAACAAAAAGTATATGGGTTTACTTGTTATGCACGCAGCATTTCTCTTTCAGTGTGATTTTTTGAGTTTAAATTTCAAAAATAATCGCTATTTTGGGTCCCTGAAAAAATACCTTTTTTACGACGCGTAAAATATGAAAAACGTTATTTTTGCCTCTTATGCTATTTATTATTTAAGTAAAATGTTTTTTGTAAAAAAAAAAAATTGTTTCTCAGAAAATAAAAATTTGTTTAAACTCGCAAATTATCTGAGGATAAAGTGCGATTTTAAATTACATATATCTACAGTTTTTCATGAATAGAGAAACTAAAAGCATTCCCATAAAACAAATGTGACACAAATACTGTTTTTAATACCAATTATCGTATTTTAATTTATACTTGCATATGTATTTGTATTTAGAAATAGGTTATGAAAAATACCCCTTAAGGGAAATTTCTCAAAACTCTGGTAACTAATCTAAAAGCAGTATTAGCACAATATTCGACCCAAAACGAATATATTCTGCAGAATTTGTTAAAACAAAAAAAAATCACAAAAAGGGAAATTTTTTAAAAATTAGTGTGAAATGCTAAAAAGTAATAGTAAACCTTTCACCAGCATGATGAACAGAATAATGTCGGGGCTACGTTGTACAGCGTACATAAGAACATTGTGACTTTTTAACCGACTTCAAAAAGGAGGAGGTTATCAATTAGCCGGAATATTTTTTTATGCATGTTACCGCATAACTTTCGACCACGTTAACCGATTTCTTTAAATATTTGCTTAAAGGTACCGTTAAATTTTTATATGAGAACTGAAGTCGGTTTTATTTTTTACTTAAAAATTACTTGGAAATATATTCAGGTAATCTATAAACGTATATTTTGAATGAAACAAAATTTTGTTTTTTTTTCAAACATGCATGTATATACACGAAACACCGACTTGCATCGTTTTATTCAAATTTCAACAATTTTCTAAAAATTCAAATTATAAAGCTCGAAGTTCATGGTACAATAAAACAGGTAGAAGCCAATTTGACGTCAAACCTACAAAAGTCAAAGTTTTCGGGAGAGTAAAAATAAAAATGAGCGTGTGTAAGGAAAAATAAAAAAATACATTTCACAGGTTGACGTTTTTAATTATATTTGAAGTTTATTCTTATTTATTTATTTTAACACATACACTAAGTATAAACCGCACAACACTACAAAAATTCAAATGCATATTAAAATTTGTTATTAACGAACATTCAAAAAAAAAACAACGATATGACATTCAAATCGTAACGAAATATAGGAAATAAAATAAAATCAAGTTGAAGTTTAAAGGTTTGGTTCTCATGAGAGCAACGTCATTTTTTGATGAAAATTCGTTGAATTTTTCTCAATTCTTTATAAAGTTTGAAGCTTTGATTTTTATGCTTTTAATTAAAATCTCTTTGTAAAAAAATAACAAAATTTTAGCTTGAAAAATATTGTAATTAAAGTACTTAGAAACACCATGCACTCATGTACTTGATTCCCAGTGTATACTCAATATTTACCTAACCAACACAAAACTGATGTGCATACAATATTTTGGAAGTTATAGCATAGAATTCAGCTGCTAAGAAAAATTGCAGGAAATATTTTGATTCTTTCTGTCGGTGGATACAAAAAAAAAAGTAGAGTAAAAGAAAAGAATGTATAGAACAAAATGTATGACATTTTTATGGTAAAAAATTTCTGTTTCATTTCGTGAGTATTTTTCATATGAAAACTTTGTTTTTCTTAAGAGCTGTATAAAGGATTTTTATCACGAAAAATTAATTTAGGAATACTGTAACAACATCTTATCTACATATAAATGCATACGTAAACATATATATGTCAGCAAGTAATTTCCTACACAGGTGGCTCTCTACTTAAAATGCGGCATTCAAAAAGCAAATTACATGGACACTGGCATCACGACATTTTACAACATTTACAGGCAAACTAATAACATTTATGGGAGTGCTGTGGCCATTAAATATGTTGACATTAAAACCAATAGCAAGCGAAACAGTTTATGTAATGAAAAGTCATATTTGGAGTATTCAAACATTTCCTCACATAATAAGTAATACATTTATGTATGTATGTAAATTTAGACAAATCTATGTGATAGGCAACCCATTATGAGCTGGTAACAGCAATTGTGTCCCTATTAGGGCATGGAGTATGAAGCAAATACCAAATCGAATATTGCAATTATCATATTTTCATTTAAATAAATATTTATGTACAAATAATAACAAGGGATGGTAATGAAAGTGCCCCTTTATGGATTAGCTTAAAGGTTTTTTTTTGCACTATTTTCAATTATCATAGGAAATATTCACAAACACACGCCACTTTTAGCAGTTATATGTATATTAGGGTGAAAAACGAAACGACATTCAAGGAATTTCAAGAACCAAAAGAGAAAACCAGATGCTTATGAAATTTGTTCTATAAACAAAGCATTAGGCGATTCAGCTCCACACATAAATTGGTTAGATTAGAAATTAAACATTAATTCAATTCATTTCATTTTATTAATTTTGTCGAGACCAGTACACGACTTTCAGTAGCATTTCGTGAATAGCTCACCACTTTCTCGAAATATTCCCGAACTAAACCCAAAATTGTCCTGAAGTAGTCCTGAAGTGATTTTGAAAAAGTCATGAACTTGTCCCGAAGTGATCTCGAACAAGTCTTAAAACGGAAACGAACTGGGCCGTTACTAAGCTTCAAAGGATCTGGAACTACTTCCGAAATGTTCCTAAACTTGTCTCGAAATGGCCCTCATATAGTCCTGAGCCATTCCCGAAATTAAACCGAAATAGTCATGAACTAGTTTTAAGTGGTCAACTAAACTCAATTCAA
>NW_016173256.1:0-4565 GCF_001687245.7 Rhagoletis zephyria
TTAGCAGATAAAATGACAATTTCCATAAAATCTGTTCCCTGCATATTAGCAACATAAAATATGGTGTAACTTGGTAGCCTAATTGTGTGATGTAAAAATATTTGGTTCTGGCCTAACCTTAATCAAGCTCGAGTAAAGCCGCAGCTAGAAAAGGAAATATTATATTTTGTTGTAGACTTTCGTGGTACTTTCTTAAACTCTATCGATCTGAAGAGTTTATGTAGATGTTGCCAATTTAATTTTTAACCATCCAAGACGCTCCCAGCCCAATACAATTGAAAATCGTATTTATAGTCTGAAGTGGTATATGTTAAACATATAATTCAGTGAGGATCAGTTCAGAGCGTGTCAGACGTGGCTTTATGTTTCGAAGAGGCTGTCAATTTGAGAAATTTCAGACCTTTTATTTCTGAAACTGATTTCCGAAAAGTGACACAAAGGCCTTTATGGCTGTTCACACATGGAAATAAAATTTCTCTTTCTCAATTTGACAGCGAATTGCGTCTAAAAGTTGGAAATATTGCCAAGACTGACATACTTTTTAGGCACCTCATCTGGGTCTAATTTCGAAAGCTACTGAAGAAATTTGGTTTTAAGTTTTCCTGTAAATAGGTTGGCTAACTTTTTCTATCGTCCGAACACTTTTTCTGATTTCTAGACTGTCGAAACATTGTAAAAAATAACGAAGTTTTTTGAATTTTCTGCATGTTTTTTCTATAGTGAGCAAACCACTTTTGTGATTTATGAGTGGGAAGGCAAACAACTTTTGTTGGAGTCTCCTTTACAAATCTCTCTTAGATGTAAAAACTATAGGAGGACAAACACAACTTTTCGATGCACATATGTGATTTACATCAACTGTCGCAACTATAGGTTTTTTTCATATTTTCACCGTTATCTCGGAAGCTAGGTCTCACCCATAAAAACCAATATGAGATTCGGAATCAGGATACAATTTTACGTTAGACAAGTTAAAGTTGTTCAAAAATTGTTGAGTAGTGTAATATATTAATACTCCAACAATTTAGAAGAAATGTCGGACTCAACGCGATTTCAATCTACATATGTACTTATATTGAGAATAAAAAAAATAGACCTATGTACATACATATATTATATAGGCGTATCTCATTCACTTATCACATTCTTGCATAAATACATAAATTACATATATGAGCCACTCTTTTTTAAGTCGGACGGATTTCGTAAAAAAAAATTATGGCATGTCTCCGATTCGTTTAAAATTTTTTTTATGGGTTCTATACATGAAATAAGCTAACTCGTGTTCGAGGAATTTTCTTTATAGTTTTTTTCTTCAGAGATATGATCTGCCAAAGTTTGCATTTTTTTCGTGATTCTGGCTAATCATGTACTTTTTCAAATCGTTATATCTCGGGTTCTGCTCATCATAAAGACTCAATCTTAACGTCGTTTTAAAGCTAAAGAAACGGGCTTCACATTTCTATATATAAGATGGTCAAGGTTATCCTGAAGCTAACGAAGCTATTAACAGTTGAACTTTTTGAATGATTTGCATAGTGAGCGCCAGTAAATTAGGGATTTAAAATTATACCATCGTAATCCTTGTTTAATTCTCTATAAAATAGGTGGTTCAAAAAATGGGCGTTTTTCAAGAACTATTTTTAAAATATTTTTCTTTGTGACGAGATGGTTTATTTTGCGAGAATCCACAATTTTTTGTAATTATTTGTTTTCTCAAACTTATGTTGAGATATATTTAGTAAGGCAGAATATAGCTTCGTTATCAATATTTGTTCCACAACTTTTTTCAATCCGTATGGATATTCTTGCGAAATCCACAATAAAGTCTAAATTTTTGAACTTTGCTTTTATTATAGCCACGCCCATTTCTAGAATATTCTTTGATTGAAAAAGTTGTGGAACAAATGTTGTTAACGAAGCGATATTCTGCCGAAATCCGCAATAAAATCTGCGTTTTGCTAACTTTAGTCCTGCAATTGCCACGCCCATTGATCTATTATTTTTATTGGCCAAATAATAGACATAAGAACGATTATGAGAAATGTAAACATAACAAAACTGTCAAAGCTAAACTTCAAAATGGGGGGATTGCCAGATGAATGTACGTAACCAAGAGTAATTCAAGACACGAACCATTATATCAGTGTAGACACGAATTGACATGGCCACTATGAAAACGCCCACACTGACATACGATAAAAGAATCGGTGGTCACATACCACGAGGCTAGGAAAATATATTTCCTTTTTCCGAATTGGACACGGAGCGAACCACACTCATCAGCCCTCGCAAGAACGGAATTACAACCAAGTAATTAAAGTGTTTTAAAAGCTTGTATTAAAAGCTGGCGACATTCGGGGAGTCGATACTCACCTCTCAGTGGAAAGTGGAAAGTGAAATCGACTGCGTCCAAGCAAATATAAGGAAAAAGGCTGACTGTAAAAAGCCTCTTTTTCTTGTATCGAGTTAATAGAGGCAAAAGGTGCCGTCACATTCCTTCCGGCAAATCCCCAGCCATGTGGTTGCGTAGTATAAAGAAGTTGTGATCATCAAATCTGGACTATTCATTTGACAGCAATTGAGTCACCATAAGCCGGTAACACAAAATCAGTACACGTAAGTCAGCCACTTTCTTGCCACCATCCATTGGAAACGAGCTATCCATCAACCGTAAATAAAGATTCCTGTTTGGACCGACAAACTAAGGTCAAGCAAATGCTTGGCTCCCAACTAAACGGGTAAACAAAAAAGAAAAAAAAGTTTAAGTTTTTGTTGAACCTAACCACACTTAAGCCCGGCATAAAATAACCGCGTGCTCAGCTGAGGGAAAATAGCAATTTCATCATTGAATCAATTTAATACATCATAAAATTAGATTTAAGGAAAAATTAAAATCTTTTAGTCGTTTTTCTCATTTTGTTGGTCATAAAATTGTACGTCGGTGAACCATACATATTCGAGTTTAATAGATTTTTGATAAATTTTTCTTTTAGAAATTCCGCTATTATAAATCATCATTGAGATTGAATCAAATAATTATCTTTTGAATTCTCAATCACTGTAAATCAATATCGTGCTCAGTCTTCACACGGCATGATTTAATGATTTTTATTGGAACTCGTTTTCAATCAAAATTTTTGTGGATATTTTGATCATTTAATTCATTAATTCGGTATAAGTTCAAGCAACGTAACCGATAACACATTCCCATGACAGCCGGTTCCACGTACCGGAATGACTCGGGTTTTACCCGACCAAGGGCTGTTGTTTCGGCGAAATCCATCAAACGTTGCTCGATTCTGGGGCTATACCTTCTCCGCACCCTTCTGCTCAGGGCTGGCATAGAGTCAAACCCAGGGCCAGAAATCTACACCTGCTGCGTATGCCAGAGACGACTGCATACAAACTCCACCTCGGTCAGGTGCAATGCCTCTGACGGGTGGAGTCACCTCCGTAACTGCTCGGGCCTACGTACGCACCGGCAATGGACCACGTCGTTCGTGGCCCCATTCTGTGCGAACCGGACAGCCTACACGGCAAATCACCACCCGCCTGGGCAGCACACAATCAACACACCCACACCCCAACACAACACAACAATAGACACACAAACAAACACAATAGCACCCACACACCGCCGCTACTCATAGTCCCTCCAACAATCTGCTCTGTTTGTCAGTCCAGAATATACCGTAACGCGACATCAGTCAAGTGCAACTCTTGCCTCGGCTGGTGCCACTTTCAGGCGTGCTCAGGACTTCGCAACACGCGAGATTGGACGAGTGACTGTGTGGGCCCCTGCTGTGCTGCCCCGTCGCATCCCTCCCCCGCGACGCCGCCAACCACCACCACAAGGCAGCACCCCCTTTTGCAGCACGTACAGCAGGGGGGCGGCAGGCAACACAACTCTTTAACACCACACATCACTATCGGTCTCCCAAGGCACACAAAGGTGCTACAATTTAACTGTAACGGACTCCAGGGCAAGATCGAGGAGATAACTGTCTTTATGGGAAGGCATGGAATATTAATAGCTGCGGTCCAAGAGACGAAGTTGCACGGAAATTCAACCCTGTTGAATTGCGCCGGATACAACGTGCACCGTCGAGATCGCGAGCGAGATATTGGTGGAGATTTAGCGTTCATCACGCACCACACCGTGCAGTATCGTCTCATTGAAGCAGACATCGACCGCAGGGATACCATCCTAGAATGTCAGGGTATTGCTATCCGGTCAGGCGATGTTGAGCTCGAAATATTTAACGTATACATACCCCCTGTCACCAGCTGCCCGGCAGGATATCACCCTGAAATAGGTGCGCTACTCAGAGGTGAAAACCGTATGGTAGTTGGTGACTTTAACGCGCACCACGATCTCTGGCACTCAAGCCTGTCAAATGATCGTAGGGGAATACATCTGGCTGAGCAGATAGACGATTCGACATTCNTGATTCGACATTCTGCACAAACGACGACGCACCCACCAGGATTATGGGCAGCTGCTGCAGCTCGCCAGATCTAACAATTGTCAGCGCTGGTCTGATAAACAGCGTATCATGGCG
>NW_016173256.1:8715-12152 GCF_001687245.7 Rhagoletis zephyria
AAACGCTAAAATACAATAATTTTGTTTTGCTGCTTACCACGAGTTTATGACTAGCAAACCAAGATCTTAGCAAATGAACATCGTGGTTGATATCAACAAAGAGATTAAATGCATTTTTCGATCCATATGCAATCGCAAGGTCATTAGCAAAAGCTGTAACTTTTCCCATAAAAGGCAGCGAAAATATGGAATTGATATATATCAAAAACAAAATTGGTCCAAGAACCGATCCCTGGGGAACACCTAAGGTTATGCATCTGGTTGTGCTGAGATTATTGTGAATTTTTACTCTTTGAATTCTATTTGATAAGTAAGACTTAAACCAATCGAGAATGGTCCCACGAAAACCTGCGGAATTAAGCTTGCTCAGTAGAATGTCATGGTCGTCAACCATGTCAAATGCTTTTGTTATATCCACAAAAAGACTAGCACAGCTGTTTTTCTCATAAATAAAGGAAGAAAAATCGAGTAGAGCATCTTCAGTTGAAAGGCCTGATCTAAACCCGAATTGCATAGGACTTAAGTAATTAATTCTATTTAAATAGGCTACCACCCTCGGTGGATCCTCCGCATGGTTCTTTGGGTGGTCCTGCAACCTTACAAACTCAAACGATCAATACCTACCGTGGTGTTAGAACGTCTCATATCCAAGAACCAATTAATCAACCATCTCATTTATATCCGAATTATTCGCTATCCGGTCCACCACAATCACGACCAAATCAAGCCACTATATTCGACGAATCTGCCCAAGCGGATGCAATGGATAGGAAATTCAGAGGCTTACCATCATGGATGGGACGTGCTCAATTCGATGGCGTTCATGTGAACGAAAAATTTCTATCGGTTGAAGATTATTTGGCTATTATTGGCTCATTTCGATATAAGATTGGAGTACCCGACCATGAATTGGTAACGCGTTAGGTACCCACACTCACGGGGGCCGCTCGACAATGGTACTTCACCGAAATGAGAAACTTCGGACATTATCAAGATTTTTGCACGAAACTTCGTGCTCGTTTCCTCAACAAACATACTCGGGCCCAAGTAATAATGTCATATGCACAGATTAAATTCGATCCACGTTCGCAAACACTGCTGAAACATATCGATGACTTGACATTCCAATTGCAGGGTAATTCCTGTGGTCTGGATGAACGGGACCACCTCGATATCATCATTGGTACCTTATCCGATCATCTGCGTGAACTCGTCCACACTCGACAAGTCCACACGTTGGGGCAATTGCGTGAGTTCGCTCAGCGAATTGCACCACATTCGGTCATTGTTGCCACACCCCATCCGGAAAGAACAAGCAGAAGAAACCAATTAAAGCATCTCAGAAACGTAGGTATTCGAAACCAGTCGAGGATTATAAAAATGACAAAAATCCAAAGGGGAATGATACGAAAGTAGGACCTATCGTCGACCCATTTCTCGGTATTGAGGGCGACGAAGATGTACGATGTGCAAAATGTCTCGTGTGGGGCCATCACTTCTAAAAGTGTCGAACCCAACCGAATAGGGTGATCTGCTACAAATGTACAATGCCCGTGTTCAAAAAACCCGTAAGGGAGTCGATTGGGAATAGTGGTCCATCGTACTCAGAATCCACAACCTTTTCTAAATCCACTGTCTCTAACAATCCTCATTCGACCGAAGTCCCTCTACAAATCGACAAATCTTCAGTACCGACTTCCAGTAATAATTCTACTCTGATTCTTAACGAGTATAATCAAACTCAAAGGGATGGCAAAGAGCCATCAACCCAATGTTCCGAACGAACACCACCAATTACCAAACCTACTTCAGCTCCAGTCCGTAATCACAATCAAGACGGAGACAACAAAGTTAACCCACCACGACTCCGCGATGTTTTCTTTATCTCAGAAAAATGCTTGACATATAATATGCCGAACGATTGTCGCGATTATCTCACGGTTATGGTTAACAACCAGTCTCATGCGGTTTTACTCGATGGTGAAGCCGAAGTAAAAGCATTTCACAAAAATTTTATGAGAAGTACAAATGGGGACAGTTGCAACCTACCAAAACATCCATTGGTCTCGCCGAAAATTCGATTTATTTTAAGGCCATTGGTAAAGTGAATGTATTATATACGGTTGGGAGTCTTACCCGACTTGTGCCAACTTTTGTAGTGCCTATCTCACTTATACACCCAATTATGGGCTGGACATTCCTTGAGGCATGAACTGGTGCAGAACCAAGAGAAAGTTCAGCGATTTTTGAAACATGATCTGGAGCCAATTGACGCTTCTACACTCGGTTTAGAGGGCGACATAGATACCCCAAAACTAACTAGCGTCAGCGTTCCACATAATCTCCCCCCAGATCAAAGACAAATGTTGGACGCCGTTCTCAAACTTTCAAACTGAGTCTGGTCCTTTAAATGTCACTAATCAGATCGAACACGTAATTGATACGGGTGATGCAAAACCCGTCATGAAACGCCAGTATTCAGTATCGCCATATGTGGCTGAATAAGTTCAAGCCGAATTGGATAAAATGCGTAGTCGTGACATCATTATGACCATCGAAGAAAGCCCTTGGCGGTCACCAATTCTGGCTGTAAAGAAGAAAGACGGAACGTGTCGCGTGTGCTTGGACGCAATTTTAGCTCGACTAAAATCAGCAAAATACCTAACCAGTATTGATCTGTCTCAAGCTTTCTTTCAAATTCCTTTGGCAAAATCGAGTCAACTGAAAACCGCTTTTGCATTCGGTAACAGACTTTACGCTTTTCGTCACATGACGATGGGGTTGAGAAATTCACCGGCCACATTAGCCATTCTTATTGATAAAATTTTCCGTGATTTGGTTCCACATGCATTCGCATATGTGGATGATTTCAGAATTTGCACTTCGACGTTTGAAGAACACGTTAAGATATTGGCTATCATTGCAAAACGTCTGGCTGGGGCCGGCTTAACCATCTCAACATCCAAATCGAATTTTTGTTGTAAACGATTGGAATTCCTGGGCCCTCTTGAGGTTTATCTGCGAATCCATCTCGGATCCGAGCGATTGTTGAATTTGCACGGCCTAAAACGGCAAAAGAAGTCAGACGGTTCGTTGGTGCTGCAGGCTGGTACCGTAAATTTATTCCAAATTTATCGGAGATCACAGCTCCCCTTTGTGAATTGTATTAAGGAAACCGAAAAGGACCCATTGAATGGAATACCGCTGCTGAACAAGCCTTTCTCAAACTCAAAGAGTGTTTAACTACTACTCCCGTTCTGACTATGGCCGATTATTCAAAACCATTCAAGGTTTATACCGATGCCTCGCTTATCNGGTGCTGCAGGCTGGTACCGTAAATTTATTCCAAATTTATCGGAGATCACAGCTCCCCTTTGTGAATTGTATTAAGGAAACCGAAAAGGACCCATTGAATGGAATACCGCTGCTGAACAAGC
>NW_016173257.1:0-12151 GCF_001687245.7 Rhagoletis zephyria
ATGAGCGATAAACTTCAGAATGTTCTAGAGTTGCCATAAGTGCCAGCGCAGGTATATAAGGGCGCCGCCACCGCGAGGTGAGTTAGTTACAAGTCAGCAAGCTACAAGTAAACTGAGCGGAGAATCGAGTTGTGAATAAGCAAGCTATAAGTTTAATTGTGTTATGCAGCGTTTTTGCTGCATTTAAAATGCAACATTTAGCACTTTCGAACATATGTTTTCGAAGAGCGTTCATGCTATAGCATTTAGCAAATGTACATTTACGCGAGTTCGAAATCGTATGCTTTTGAGAAACAGCCGTGTTCCAGTCTCTTATTTAGATGCGTATATATTACGATCAATTCTCACGCAGAAGATAATGTGCAAAAACCCTACTGAAAAGGAAAAAATAAATTTCAAACCAAAAATTCACTACAAAAACTTGAATTGTTTTAACCATAACCGAACATTTGTTTGTGTATATATTCATTTGTCGGCGCTGTCAATTAAAATTTCCTCACTTAATTAGGAAACAAACCAAACAGAGTTGATCACAAATTGATCCAGATTTCTATCAGCATCAAATCGATGTTGAATTTGCTTAACTTTTCTTTATCCAAATATGTAATGCAAAATAAAAGAAATCTCGATCGGCGATCACTGAAACGCAGATAGCAACTGTATACTCGAAAAAGCAATGTTGCCACTTTTTCTCTTTAAACCATGTTCGAATCGTGGAAATTTTGGAAGATCACAGGGTTGCTTTTAGCATTTAGATCCTTAATGCAAAAATGGAGTTGCATTTAGTTGCATTTAGGTGACGAATTTTGTATGGATAAATGTACATTTAGAGTAGCATTTAGAGCTAAATGCGCTAAATGTGCTTTTACGCGTAAGCAAAAACAGCCTATTAACAAGTAGTAAAGCGTTGTTATTGCTTTAACAAGTATTGTAAAGTGTTTTTACTGTATTAGCAAGTATTGTAAATTGTTTGTTGTACAATAAAGTTAATTGTACTACAATTTGGTCATTGATTGCATTTATTTAACAATCCAGCGATACGAACCGAGAGATTTGGGAAATCCGGACGAGGGTTCAAGGATAATCGTAACAATATGAATATTTGCTAATGGAAGTGCAAAAAATTTAAACAACAAGTTACTTAAATACTAGTATTACAAATGTGGAAATAGTGAGATTTCATGTAAACATATCTGTTTCTTAGCATCCTCGTAAAGTTTTATGAGAAAATTCGTTATAGTTTTGCTAAAATACACAAATGTCGAAGTACACCTGAAATAACTAAAAAAATGAAACACAACTAGTTTTTATTAAGATTCCTAAAAAAAAGTTGTTGGTAGATATTTTCCAGATTTGGTAAATTTTTTTCAAGTGGATGATATTTTTTTCGGCATTGGCAACCCTGATATTGACACAAAAAGGTACACCTTGTAAAGATAAATCACAATCAATTGCACCCTGTACTTAAAGTTTTAATTGAACTCGCAAAGCTGCAACATATTTATTTCTATAAATTTTTAGAAGCTATTGTAGAGAATTCCTTATTTCAAAATGGGAACAAAAAGACCGGGAAGCAGTTTGGTGCCTGTGGCCCAAAACACGAAGCGTAGTAAAACCGATTTAATCGCTTTTACCAACCGGGATAAAGCGTTAATGGAGTCGGTAAGCAAATATATTTTGGAAATTGGATAAACGCTATTAATTGCTTTATTTAGGGTATTAGACGCACATCCAACTTAATGGCGCCCATCATGTTGCTAGAAGGGCATGAGGGAGAAATATTCACAACTGAATTTCATCCGGATGGCGATTTGCTGCTTTCTTCAGGTTTTGATCGTCAAATCTGTAAGGTGCTTTAATTCTAACGATAGAGAAATATTACAAATATTTTCTTTTTAATAAATTTCAGATATCTGGAATGTGTATGGAGAGTGCGAAAATTTAATGGTTATGTCAGGTCACAGTGGTGCTGTGTTGGAGGCACACTTTTCGACAGATGGCTCAAATGTGTACACATGTGCTACCGATAAGACTGTTGCAGTATGGGACATTGTGACTGGACAGCGAGTGCGTCGGATGAAAGGTCACACAAATTTTGTGAATACCGTTCATTGCACTCGGCGAGGTGTACAAATGTTATGTTCGGGCTCAGATGACCGATTGATAAAAATATGGGATGCGCGCAAGAAAAGTGCGGTGCATACTCTGGAATCGCCTTATCAGGTGACAACAGTATGCTTTAATGATACTGGCGAACAAGTGATTTCCGGTGGTATTGACAATGAAATAAAAATTTGGGACGTACGCAAGCAACAACAGGTGATGCATAGATTAAGAGGACACTCGGACACTATTACAGGCGTGTCTTTGTCACCAGATGGTTCATATTTGCTATCCAATTCCATGGATAACACTTTACGAATATGGGATATTCGTCCATATGCGCCAGGCGAGCGTTGTGTAAAAATCTTCCAAGGCCATCAACACAACTTCGAAAAAAATCTTTTACGCTGCTCTTGGTCTCCAGATGGCAGTAAAGTAAGTTAAATTAGATAAATTATAAAACAAATGCAAAGAGAATATATTTTCTAGATATCTGCTGGTTCTGCTGATCGCCATGTTTACATTTGGGACACAACAAGCAGGCGTATATTATATAAATTGCCTGGTCACAATGGTAGTGTTAATGATGTAGATTTTCATCCAAAAGAGCCAGTGATATTATCTGCTTCAAGTGATAAAACTTTGTATCTGGGTGAAATCGAAGATTAGACTTATGTATATGTATTATCGGAATATTAAACTGAAAAACAAGGTTATAAATATTAACTATTCTAACAGTTACAAACTCCTTTTAATGCGGTATCACAAGTCACTTTCAGTAATAAAAAATAGAGCATTTCGTAAACGCCTCGTAAACTTACTTATTTTGTATGGTTTATTTACGAGGTTTCCGTGCATACGAGGCATTTACGCGTTTACACGAATACCCATAATGAATTAAATCCAGGTATGTGCACGAATCTTAACCAATTACAATTCACAGAAATTTAATAAAAGCGAGTCAGATTAACCGAATTAAGGAATGGTGAATGCGATCTTATATTATTTTCATCAATTTAAACCGGCAGTGTACTTGTTGAAGATACTGTGCTCTTAAACATTTTTCCGAAAAATTTGATGCCAGAAGCTCCGCCCGGAACAGTGCCGACGATCATAAATAGTAGGGCAATTATTTGCGCCACAGCGAAGAGCACCGTTAACGCTGTGCTATGTACTAATAAGGCGCAGTAGAGCGTTGCTATCAACGAGGTGGTGTATGTACAGGACACCAGCAAGCGCGGCTTCGAAAAAGCAGTCTTGATGAAGGCACCAAAGCCTGACAAAAAACAAAATCCTAGTATAAAAAACATGCTACCTAGGGAATAGAGTAGCGCAAATTTTCGGGCTTTTAGTATTAACACCGGTATGTAGAAAACAGAGATACTGAAGCAAAGCGCACCTAGCCCCAAACAAGCAACAAATCCAACAATACGTTGCAGACGGGACTGCAATGGAATAAAATATTTAGAAATAAGCACATATTATAATAGTTCAACGACAATTATTTACCAATTTAGGACAACAACTGTCCTGTGTTTCTTGTAACCAACTGTTACTGGGTTCCGCTGGCTCCGACCGTGTAAACAGTTTCCCTAAATCCGGAACCTTAATTTGTGGTATTTTGGCACTGAAGTTTTTCTTCTGGTCGCTCTGTAACAACAAATATTCATCTAGATCTTGCTTTAAGTTCGCCATTTTAGTATTAATCTGTAAAACTTTGGCACACAGTGCCACGAATTTGTTTATTTTTAACTATTCACACAAATGTAAAAATACTAGGGATGCGCGATACCGATACGATATTCAATATATCAATATCGTTGTTGAGAATATCGGTTATTTTATATGGATATCAAAAGTTGCGATACGATATTTTGTTTCGATATCTGAAATATCGGATGCTATTTTCAAATTTCAGCTTTTGTTTTTTTCTTTCTTATTCCTTTTGCTTGTGCGTGTTATCACCAAAGTTTCATTCCCATCAAAAGTGACTTAAAACTATGTTCACATTACCAACATAAAATACTTAGTTTCGTTTAAAATACCTCACTAAATTAAGTGCGTTCATACACGCGTTTCTTTATTTGTCTTGACAGCTTTGTAGCAACCCTGTATTATTGTTTATTTAACGAAAAGAGATCGCGAATGTGAGTAATTGCGTATATTTTTATAATCTGAGTTGTTTGTGGTAATTTTTTAGATTTTAGATGAGTGATCAAAAGAGAAAGCTTCTGGAAATATTTTACAAACTACCACGCGCGATTATTAAAAACAAAAACGTCCAAACACAATGACATATCCGTTGTGGGACAATACTTTTTTCGATTATTATCGATAAAATTAGAGCCGACACTGATTTGTTCGGGATTTGGTTCTTGGGCCCTGTGCCAATTGATAGAAAATAGAAAATTTTGACGGATCAAAGTAAAAATTTGACACTTCTCGTGGTGAATACGAACGTCAAAATTTTACCTAGCTCATGGGGCTAGGTAAAATTTTGACAGCTTATAACCATGTATACACATAATATTGCTTGGCGGTAATAAGGAGTGAACATGAAAATGAAAGCTGAAACAGCATAAAAAAAGCGTACGTTACTTGCAAATTATAAAATAAATATAAATTTTAAGAATTTCAGCAACACACAAAAATAAAGCTTTCGCACGAGCGTTTGTTTGGTTTTTCAACTGTCAAAATTTAACTCTGCATTTGGCACAGCAAAATTCAATTTATTTGTACACCATAGCAAATTTTTCCACCCCGTCTCACCACGGAGAAAAAAGTTACCGATTGGCACAGGCCCTAAGTGAAAGACAAACTACGTACTTTCATCTTCATTTACTGAGACTTTACAAGGCGAAATTACTTAGTTTGTACTTAATTTATGCGTAAATTAAGATTGACCTCTAAATTACGCCAATGGGAACATAGTTTTAAAGTTAAAATTGCATTTAAAATACTCAGAAATCTCTCATGTTCATACAAATTTTTGAACATAATTTGAAAATATACGTGCTTAGTGATTTATTTGGTAAGTACGAGCATTTTCATAGTTCCATTTTCAACCATGAATATGTCGGGGGAAAATGTGTATATAAATACATGCAGATACATTTTTTATTTCTCGAAAAAAGTGTTAAAACTGTAGTTCCGCAGATTTTACTAAAATGTTTATATTTGCAAATGCTGTTAGTAAAGCAAAATATTGATTTAAGCCAAATAATGTTACCCTACCTATACTCTGAATTTCAGCCCCCAGAGCCCCGTTTCGTCATCGAAAGTGTTACCGAAATCATGGCTCCAGAAAGTGCAGCGTGGAGGGATTTACAAAGATTAAAAGATAGAAAAGCGAAATGCAAAATTTGCCAGAAAATTGTTGCGTGCTCTGGAGGGACAACTAATTTGTTTGTACACTTGAAAAATTATCATTCCACAGAAAACAAGACGGTAAGTTACCAGAGTATAAATAACAGTGAATATGTTAGGAGTAAATGCAAATAAATATATTTTTATAAACAAACTACTCAAAAGGAGGATCGCAGCAATTGAGTTTCGAATCGCAATACAGAGTATACCTCCTAGACTTGCTTGTGAGGAGGGAAAATCAAAGTTGTTGAACTCTGGTTACTATTTTTCAAAATAATTAAAGTGTATCTTATCCACAGTAACTTCGTAATATAAATTTATGCTTATTCGTGTTTTTTGGTAGTTTTACGTATATGTATTTGGCGTTTGTAAATTAAAAAAACCAACGAAACGAAAACGAAATATACGCAAAACTGCCAACTAACAAAGCAACGAGGTCGGTGTGAATCGATATTTCCGATATTCAATATATAGATATTGTTTTAGTAGATATATCGGCATCGAATATCGTCAATTTGGAATATCGCAATACCGATATATCAAATTTTCATTGCCGATACGCATCCCTAAGAAATACTTAGTTGATAGCATGGTTGCCACTCGCCAACATTTTTTTCTCCAAAATCTCTTAAGAAAAGTTACCAAATCTTCACTACCAAAATCTTCACTTCTTCACTGACAAAAATATATACTGAATAACACTGCTATATTTCAAAACAAATATGTATATACTTACAGCCCGGTTCTGTGCACTTAATAAATTCAATATATTTATAATTTGTCAATTTTTGATTATTTTTCAAGAACTCCCAAATCTAGCACAGAAGTTTAAATCTATTTTCTTGATAAATTATCAAGATTGAAAATGCTATTGACAATTATAATAATTTTTTTTAATAGAAAATATTTTTCTATCAATTAATTACTACATGTGCCGTTATTCTCATTTTGTTGGTGTTTCCGACAGGGTAGGAGTATGATGTAATGTGGAACGATTTTCCATCATCCCTTGTCAAATTTTGTTTGGAGACAAACCGGTTTCGCCGTTGTGCCATTTTCAGTGTAAGTTTTCGTTCGGAATGTGCCGATACTTGGACCTGCGACTCACGGAATAATAGCACCGGCACACAAAAAGAGTGGCGGGTGCTTTTAACCGTTCATTTGACTCGTATAAAATTTCGAGTAAATTGCGAAAATTGCTAATTTTTTGCTATTTTTTCGGTTTTTCATAATTTACTGTAGGTCGAAATATATATCGGTAGGTGTCGAAATACATGTCGGTAGATGGGTCTGGTAAAAAGCACGCAACATTTTTGTTTTGCCGGAATAATCAAAACGATTTATCGTCCCGTTTCTGCCTTAACCACGTATCTACAATTTTTGGGAAAACTAATATTACCACTTATAACAGCTGTTTAAGCATCACACTATTTGAAAATAGAACAAAGACTTAATGAGGGTGGTCACTACTGTTAGAGGAACCAGAAATAGTAAGAAAAAAGTGCGTTTATTGTATCCTAGGGGAAGAAATGATGCATTTTTTCTTACTCTCTCTAAAATACATCTATTACAAATACGAGGTTAAAGCAGAAACGGGACGTTATGGACCTTACCAAAAATCAGTTGTGTTTGTTTACAAATTATCCAGTAACTTGCCAGCAACTCTCCAGTAACTTTATTTCTAAGAATTCGCTCTCATTGAAAAAATTTGCAAAAAAGTACGCGAACGCTATTCCAGTAATAATTTGCCAGTTTCATGGAACAGCTGATAAATAGGTTAAAAATTGGTAAATACATATTTGTGTGTTCGAAATGGCCCCGGGGGCCACCTACCTTGGGGAGAACAGGTATGCCCTGTTATCTCCGTCCCCGAAATCAAAACGAAAAAGATCTGATTTAACGCCGTTGGACCCGTTCTCTGGACTCCCGATCATGAAAAAGGATGACCCGAAATTCCTAATTATAAAATCATCTATTGATAAAAAACCGATTACAACTTTTTCGTGCTTTGCGATCCATAAAGGAATTCAAGCCCTAAGCAGTGAGGGCAACGTCATCTGTGAGCTTCGTGATGGCAGCTTATTGCTGCTTGCTAAGAATAAGAAAGCTGCTGATAAGTTCCTGAATGCTAAGACATTACCCGGTGTTGGAAATATTTCTATAAAGTTACACAATAACCTCAATTCGGCAAAAGGCACAATTTATGCGCCCTTCTTAATCCACGTTTCCGAAGACGAAATAGTTGAAGGCCTCAAGGAAAGAGGAGTAACAGCTGCTTATAAATTTTCAAAAATTATTGATAGCACTCGTAAGCCTTCTGGCGCGACTCGTAAGCCTTCTGGCCCGGATAAAATTGAGGTCGCCTGGAGGATTCTTGACGTTCGTCCATACTACCCTAACCCTATGCGTTGTCAGGTATGTCAATCTATTGGTCACACTGCTAAGCATTGCCATAATCCCCCAGTCTGTGCCACGTGTATATTTGTAAGAAACGAAATTGTACTATTCCTTTACTGTCTTTTAATAATGTAAATATACCTTGTACAAATAGACTTAAGTTTCTCGGCATTGTATTAGACTCTAAGTACTCATTCAAAGATCATTGTAAACATACAAGAGATAAACTATTTTCTAGCTTAAGTATTATTAAGTATCTTTCGTGCAAGCGCTCACTCATTGGCCCGGCTCTGCTGTTGAAGGTCACCTCCGCTCTCATCTTGTCGACTATCAGCTATGGACTAGAAATATATGGGCATCATGGCAAACAAAATCTTAAGATGCTAGCAGCTCCGTATATACTGCTGTTCGTCGCTCTCTTCGCGCCTTCCCTACATCTCCAATAAAGTATATGTTAACTGAAGCTGGGCTGCCTTCGTTAAACGACATAATGGTAGATTCCATCAATAAGCTCTACCCAAAATTCGTCACTGGATCCAACTCTCTGCTTCTGAAATCATTTAATAGAGCTGCCTCACGGAAGCGGTTGCCTAAGGTTCAATCCACCATTTATAAATGTGCAATGTATGCAAGAGACAACCCGTTACCGCTAACAAAGCCTATACCTCGGGGTACTCATCACCCGCCATGGACAACTAAAGAAGGATCATTCGTCAGCGATCTTGTTACCCTTCTTAAATCCAGCACAACTAGCTCTGAGTATATAGCCCAATTCTCTGAAGTTGCAAATCAATTCAAATCGAGTGGCTGGCAGTTCATTTTTACTGATGGATCTAAATCCTCAAACACCTCTTTCGCTGCTGTGAAAGAAAAAAATATACCCATATCGTACGGTCTTCTGCTACCCTTCTATTCTGTTTTCACAGCTTAAGCTACTGCCATTCTTCACGCTACTAATTTTTCTAAGCAAAGTAAAGGAAAATTTGTCATTTGCACAGATAGCTTATCTTGCTTTAAAGCCATACAAAACTTCAGCAATACTAATTACATTGTCTGTGCTTTAAGAGACGTCCTAATCGCTTCCCCCCCACAAACTGAGAATTATGTGGGTTCCGGGTCATTCGGGCATCAAAGGCAATTCGATGGCGGACACAACTGCCAAAGAAATGTGCAACATCCCTACAATGACCTCATCTCTCTTCATCAAGAGCGACATAAACCGGCTTATAGCTCAACAAAGAAGTGCCAAATTAGCAGCTGACTGGATGAATTATACCCATCATTACTCCTGCATTAACATTAATCGGTCTAAACCAACTTATTCGACGTCCGTCCCAGCAACTCCCTATATACGATTACGTATTGGCCACACCAGTATTGCAAACCACAGTGGTCCTGAAGGATCCTTAAATGCCTCCAAAATGTGGCCGAAATTTTGTTGCGTGATATGTTTCTACGGCGTTGGTAGATTAGAAATTCAAAAGAATCAAAATCCTAGCTGCTTCCTTTCCAGAGAAATTGGTATTTTCGTGTTTTCAAAGCCAATTTACCCACTTTCAGCGTAACCCAGGACCACCGACGAGGACGTAGTGGTTATATGGCCCCACCTTTTAATTTTTTAATTTTTTTTTACTTTTTTCATTTCTATTTTTTTTTAATTGTTTATTTTTTTATTTTTTTTTATTTTAATTATTATCTATTTTTAATTTTTCAAACTTTTCGAATATGAATTGCATGTGACATAACAAAATTGCATAAGTTCTGTGGAACTTAAATATGTAGGGAGGGAAACTCAATAACAGCTTTCAACAATTTGGAACGGTACAACTCGTCATCTATGTTATTAATTTTGTAACGACCCCAGAACTTCAAAAATTCACGATGAACCGTTTCTCCGCTTTGTTCGGACCAAACACCTAACCCATTATTATGCTCAATTCAAGACTTTTCTCAATGTGTTTAAGATTTACTTGAATTTTAAGCGTTTGCGTGAGACCAGTGATGCTTTTCAGAGCACTGTGTAATTCTCGTATATGAACATTTAACGGCATTCGGACTTTACCAGAGTTGAAACAACATTCAACAATTTTATTCATCGCCTTGAAAGCTGCGATATATGGCAAGGTAGGGAAGAGCCCTGTTGTTCCATAAATTTGTGGATCCTGCAGTTTATCTGATTCCATTAATAGCTTTCGGCATGCATTACCTTCGACCGATTCGCCATGATAGTTTTTCGATATAAGTTTCAATTTTTTTGGCCATAGTAATGCCTTCTCACACCCCAGTAATGGTACCAATCCATCCCAAAGCAAATGATTCACGAATCTTTGCAGTACATGAAGTTCAGGAATAACATATTTTTGTAAAACATAGACATCATCTTTTTCAGCAAAAAGTGGGGAGTTTATGTGGCTCTGATAGCTATGTTTTTTATTTCCGCCTAGACGAACAAAGTGCCCATAGTCTGCTCTAAGATCGCCGTATGCCTAATTTGTATCAGATTCTCTATGCAACCCTGCTAGGTATGATCAATTTCGAGGTACGTTTATTGAACAAAGGGCAATCAGCTGTTTGTTTCTGTCCCTCTTTTACAGTGGATATTCCATCAGGGATGGAAAATTTAATTACAAAATTGTACCTAATTTACGGAAAGCTGTATCTAGAAGTGGATAGATGTACCCAAACAGAAAATATTAGGAGTCCACTTGCAAACAGAAAGCCATAAAGTTGAAAAAAAACGACTACGACAACAAGGATGATTTAAATTGAATATTTTCCATTACTAGTATCGCACAGTTGTCGAAATTGGACATGTTTTTTTATACACTTTTGAATTTTACGTGTCACCAATACTAACTTCTTTATGCGAATTACTATTTTGAAGTCCACCAGCATAATTTATTGCGAATTTACAGGAAAACTTAAAATCGAGTTACGAACGTTACCGGATTCATTAATACGAATTCTACCAAGTCTCATTTCTTCAGTAGCTTTTGCATATGTATTTGTATGTAAAGATGAGATGTTCATCACTGACTAATATGTCAAACATATACCAATTCAGACTGTAAATAAGTTTTTCCCTTATATTTGCCTGAGAGCCTCTTGGAGGCTAAAAACTAAATTGCCCACATCTACAAAAACTCTTTTTCATCAGAATCGTTAACGGTTGAGAAATTATCTTGAAGGTTTACAACAAAAGATAATATTTCCTTCTCTAATGGCGGTTTCATACTGGTTTGTATCAAGACTGGGCCAGAGTCCAATATTTTTTCATCACACGATTGGGCTACCAAGTTATGACAAATTTTATGTTACTAATATGTGTTCTAAAAGTGAAAAAAATCTGATCATAGATATGATTTTTTAGGATAGCTCTCAGTCCTTGCGCCACCTATCGCAAGACAAACACACTGATCCCTCTAAAAACTTTTGCCCAAAACAACAATCATTCAATGCAATTTTAAAATCTGGGAGAAAATGGTTCCAAATTGAACGATTGTTGCGATTTTATATGTGTATAAATGTAGGTACATAAAATTACATTACCTTATTATAAGTGCTTCCAGAGAAAAGCGCTTTGAGAATATCAGTTTATATGGGCGGTGCCACGCCCCCCTTTCCAAAATCTACCACTCTTCGCCATAAGTAAGTTATTGATATCATAAATAGCTGTGTAAACTTTCAGGACGTTAGCATAAGCGGTTCCAGAGATAAGCGCTATGAGAATTTCAGTGTGTATGGGCGGTGCCACGCCCTCTTTTCCAAAATCTACCATTTTTCGCCATGGTACGGTATTGATATCATAAATAGCTGTGCCAAATTTCAGGACGTTAGCATAGGCGGTTCCAGAGAAAAGCGATATGAGAATTTCCGTTGGTATGGGCGGTGCCACGCCCCCTTTCCAAAATCTACCACTCTTCGCCGAAAGTATGGTATTGACAACATATGTGGCTATGCCCGATTTCAGGACGTTAGCATAAGTGTTTCCAGAGATAAGCGATATGAGAATTTCGGTTTGTATGGGCGGTGCCACGCCCACTTTCCCAGTATCTACCATTNAAGTAGGGTATTTACAATCTATGCATCTGTGCTAAGTTTCAGTTCCCCAGCGTAATTGGTTTTAGAGATATAGTGGTTTTCACATTTTAGTCTATATATCAGATGCCACGCCCCCTATGTATCGGGGTGACGTTATATCCTTTAAATCGGTATATGTTTCATTGAAATTTAGCAAGCGGTGCCTTCAAAAAAGGGATTGCAAAATTTTCTTGTGGCGTATTTA